>NC_052503.1:55655773-55875150 GCF_016617805.1 Bactrocera tryoni
GAACCGAATTTAGCTCTTCCTTAGTTGTTATACTCTCGCAACAAAGTTGCTAAGGAGAGTATTATAGTTTTATTCACATAGCAGTTTGTTTGTAAGTCCTAAAACTAAAAGAGAGTCAGATATAGGGTTAAATACCAAAGTGATCAGGGTGACGAGTAGAGTTGAAATCCGAAAACCTATAAAGTGTTATAGCTAAGCCATAAATAAAGATATTAAAAGTGAAATTTGGCACAAAGGATCGCATTAGGAGGGGCATATATTTGAACGTAAATTTTTTGGAAAAGTAGGCCTGGCCCCGCCCCCTACTAAATTTTTGGACCAAAACCATATCTCAGGAACTACTAGACCGATTTCAATGAAATTCGGTATATAATATTTTCTTAACAACCTGATGACATGTTCGAAATATGGGTGAAATCGGTTAACAACCACGCCTTCTTCCAATATAACGCTATTTTGAATTCCATCTGATGCCTTTTCTGTATAAGACGAGTATATACATTAGGAACCAATGATGAAAGCGGAATAAAACTTTACACAAATACGGTATTTAAAAAATATGTAAATGACGGATAATGAAATCTCGATTATCACTTTATCATGCGAGGAAATTATAAAATGTTCCGGTATTTACCCAGACTTGGCCCTTCCCCTTACTTGTTATTTTTGCGTATGATGATTTTCATTAAAACGAAATAATATGTCATGAAAAAAGATTGAGAGAATTCAACGTTAATTCTACGTTCATTTAAGATTTTTTAATTTTACATTTACATACATACACTTCATATGTATGTACATATATTAATTGTTTTATAAAAATTAGTAATGTATAATGAAAGAGGACACATTCAGTCATAATCGTACTGAACACATTCCAAATATTGATAACAATAATTTTCCGAAATTTTCGAATTTCGAAAAGTCTCTTGCCACATGTTGCTTCAGAGTATAATAGTTTTGTTCATCTAACGGCTGTAAGTATCACCTGAAACTAATCGAGTTAGATAGAAAGTTATATATACAATATACTTGTATGTATGTATATGGAATTCTTCTTGGCTATTCAAAGCGTGAGAAAAAAATGTCGATAGCTTTCAACCATGATGGGCTTTGAAAATGAAATATGCAATTAAATATAATTCCATCTTAAGAAAAGACTTTCCAGATTTATGCGGGGGTAATCTTTGTGGGTGAACCTACTGGTTTGTTGTCATTCAAACCACCCCAAAATCTTTTAAACCACATTCCTATAAACCCAAAAATTGCTTTTAAAAATACAACATGAGTTTGAAATGATATTGACATTGACAATGACACATTTTCAAAATACTTCTATAGAATACTCGTATTCATTGTAGAAGCTGCACAATAACAAGGAGCGAGGAGGAACATGTGTGTAATAGTTCATCAAAATATGATAGAAAAGGCATTGCTGCGGCAACTGGAACAGGTTAGGTTAGACAGTTCATCTAGGCGATCGTTTTTCTTCGACTACAGCACACAAGGGTAATTCTGTCGGGCGCGCAAAGAAAAGGTGAACACGTCAAATTTGAAAGAAAGGGGTTAAAACAAAAATTACAATTCATTGAATTTAATCAAATGTAGCACTGATGCACTCAGCCCAATAAGTTGCTATCTCGACCGGCGTGGCTCATGGCAAGCAAGTTCACGAAATAATGGGGAGTGATTTCTTGCAAGCATGTCACATAATGTTAATAGTTTGGAAAAGGAAGTGTTCAAGGATGGTAATGAAATTAACTGACGAACTGGTTTGCAGACCGCATGCTACAATTAAAGGTCACCATATGGGCTACTGCAAGGCGAACGACAGATAATCTAAATTTAAGAGTTGTGTGAGATTGCGTCGTCATAGGACCTCGAGGTTAATTTGTGTGTGTGCTTGTGTGTAATGGACCGTTTGCGAAACACGCACCAAGTAAGAAAAACAGATACTCGCGCAATAAGACTGCAGTGTCCAACAGTTTACCACAAAGTGATCGACCTAGCAAATTAAAGGAAATTACTGCTTATACGGTTGACACATGACATGAGTAAACAAAAACGAAAATTTTGGAAAAATTTCAATATATTTATCAACATAACTCGTCTGAAAAATACTTTTCTGCAGGTCTTGACAGTAGGTCGCTCTGGCGGCGAAAACCTCTTTATTCGACTGAAATTTCTGCCTAGCCCAGGTTTCTTGATGTCTCCTGCGAACCATTTAGCGATGGGAGCCGATCTAGGACACACAAAAGGAAGAATCGAATCATCGAACGAGATTTGCAAATTTTCTAAAATTCGCGGAAACACTCAGACAAAATAAAACTCCGGATCCTATTTGTCTGTAATTTCGGCATTAATCGCTTAAGAAAATGTGTGACGTATGTAAGTATATAAGCAAAAAGTGTAGGCGCTATTGGGTGGTGAGGCTATGTTGTCATCAGAGCGGCCTCGTATGTGTAACACCACTTTAACATTTTACAAGTTTTGAGATATTCAATCTGTTTACTGATTGGTATATACATAAGTACTTAAACAAATTTGCAAGGGCCGGTTCTATATAATATGTACAACTCGTTCAGTCTCTAGGCTTTTTGTTGCTTGTCTCTTATAAAGTGATAGGTATACAAGTGTGTGTTGGCATGTGTAATGGAAAAAGTGTCAGTTTATGCGAATGGTCACATACATGCGTTCGCATGTACTAGAAATGCACTTCAGCTGAAGGAAGATATGAGATGTGTGCGGGTTTGTCTACCTTCAGGCACTTCAATGTTAATATGCGTGATTTTGATGTGGCTATCTTTGATTGCTTTTGACAGCATCTAAAGGGAAAGCGTTAAAAGGAAAAAACATTTTTCGTTTGTTGTGGAGTTACGCATGCGCATCAAGCTAGCAAACAAGCAAACAAGCGCGCATACACATGATGATTTACGTGCATATCAATACCTATGAGGATGGTATGTTTGTAAGTGAAATTGTGATCACACAGCTGCTGGCGAATTTCACGTTTTTTATGTTCATAGATACGCGCCGCTGAAAAGGGGTCAATCCGAGAAATATCCTTAAAGATGTTTTTAATAAGTGCCTCATCATCGCCAGAAAATCTCGCCGTTTGTCATTCATTTAAGTTTCTGATCCAGATTTCAAATTGTTGTTTTTACTTTTTGGAATTGCCCATTGTATGCCTAGAACGGGTGCTTTAAGGTGTTTTTTATGCATCCCCGCTGATGAGGCCGATTGTTTAGTTGTCGCGTCTGCAACGGCGTTCTTTAGGTCCTTTGCTTTTTATGATTATTTACAGAACGCGGAAAGGACGACATTAGTTTGGACTTATGGTCATGCTTTGAAGGAACCTTTGATTGAATTCCAATTGTTAAATGTATGTTTGTATGTCTCATCATGTGTAGCAAATGTTTGTGAGGAATTTCTCATGAGAGCGGTCCACGTGCATTCTTCAACCAGTGGCATTTGCATACATTTTCTATGCATGTATAATTTGAAAATATTTGTGAACACGCATTTGTTTGCATTGTATTTTCAAAAACAGTGGACAGCAAAGTAAGAAGCTAAATGGCTACTAGTAACGGTTTTCCATTTTGATACAAGTAGAAATGATATTAAAATAATGCGTAGCATTCTTCTTTATAACTGCTCAGGTTAACACATATGTACATATGTATGTATATCTCGTTCTTTAATTACAGGAATACAACTTTCAGAATTTTTTAATACATATTTTTTGCTCACTGCTTTCATGTTAACGCAAAGTACTCAAGTACACCATGTTTCCACTAAGGTGTCCACTCTCAGCTTATTTAATTACTTCAGTCGATTAAGTGAACTAATTTTGACAGACATTTTGCCTTCAAGGGAATGGTTTTTATATTCTCGCAACAAGAGTGTATAATAGTTTTGTCCACCTAACGGTTGTTTGCAACACTTTAAACTAATGAAGATAGAAATAGAGCTTTACATACATAAATTATCAGAATGCCGAGATGAGTCGAAGTCCAAGTGACTGTCTGTCTGTCCGTCTGTGCAAGCGATAAATTGAGTAAAAATTGAGATATCTTGATGAAACTTCGTACATCTGTTCCTTTGCCACGCCCACAAAGTGCCGTTAAGCGAAACCATATAAAGTGGCATAACTAACTACTACATTATTATATAAAATTGTAATTTGCTATAGGAAAAACTGTTAAAACGGATAAAATCACATGATAATCATTGCCACTTTCCATATAACACTTTTGTTAAAAACTACAAAACGTGCGATAACTCACCAGTAAAAATTTAACAGTGGGCGTGGCACCGTCTACTTTTTGGTGAAATCCCAAATCTTGGGACGCGACCAACCGATTTCTGCAAAATTTGGTATGTGATATTTTTTTCATATTTCTATAGTACCTATAGTTGACTTTTGATCGAAAATGTCGATCAATGTGTGATATACGATATATAACTGAAATTAAAAGATAATCCTTCTCTTATAATGGTATTTCTGTACGTCAAAAATGGGTTGAATCGGACCAATACTTCCCTTAGCCCCCATATACTTAATATAAAGATTTTCGAACTTCCGGGTGATTTTGTACCGCATATATCGGTCAATATCGCAATAAAAAGTACAAAGAGTGTTTTACTCATAACAGTGTTTCTTTGTGCCTAAAAAAGATAAATTTGAGCGAAAACTTGGCTTATCTCCAATTTAACTTATATCAGGATTTTCCAATACCCGGCTGACTTTACTCTATATGATTATGTTGGGAAAAATAGATAAAATCTGGTCGATACTACCCCAAATGCCAAATTCTACATACATATAATGGTTTTCGTTTTTCTAACAAACCTTACGTGTCTGTCAATATGAGAGTCATATACAGTATATGTATACCATATATAGTATTGCTTGGATTTCGATGCTCAGGTTGACATTTTCCACCATAAAGTAGATTTTGAAACTTTTCTGCCGAAATAAATTTGAAATTGAATAAATTGAATTTCACTTTCTTGAATTGAAATTTATTTCATCGAATATACATAATTGCAAGGTCGACGGTGATTTTGCAAAAAGGCCTCCGTTAGGACCTTATGTAGGAATAACCAAATTACTATGCCAATTTTCATGTCTAGAGTCTATACACTATATATTCCAAGTCCTTTTTGTGTATTGCTAACAAACGTCGTCATCATTACTCCAAGTCTCAGAGTTTGCATCGAAAATGACGATTTATGCCAGTTTTATGCAGTTAATAATATCCATAATCATATACTTACATTACCCTAATTAATAATAATGGCGACAGACGCACTTCTGTCTCAATCCACTGCATATGAAAAAGGACTCGCTGACCTGCAAGGTTGCATTCTTATAGGAAGGTTGATATTGCAGATGTGAGCCCAAAAAATGCCATTATATGAAAACAGTATAAAATGACATAACTAAGCGGTGAGTTAAGATACAAAACTGTACTTTTGTACAGCGAATCGCGGTAAGGAGAGATTTCTGTGATTTGAAAATGCTTTAAAAGTGGGCAGGGCTCCAAATACCACTCGGATTAATACACATATCTCACAAACTGCTAAAACTATATCAACTAAATTTGCTTTTGACAAATTTTTTTGACACCTCTTAGCAAGAGACAGAAAGGCCTCATACCAACCGGTGTCAAACGGAAAATTTGTGTGGCAGCGCCCACTTTTAGTTAAAATAACAGTATGTTCTTCTGCTCAAAATTAATAAAATCGTGTCAATACTTACCCTAGTCCCCATGTACCTATTTAAGGGATTTTAAAACTTCCGATATCGATAAGTATGATTCTTTTCTTCTTCTTCTTTTTCTGCTAATACTTAATATGTGGAAATATCAAAGTAATTAATTAGTGTTAAAAATTGTACAATGAACGTGGCAGTGGCACATTTGGATCCTATATCTCAGGAACTACCTAACCGGTAGATACTGTGAAATTGGAGAAATCGAGTGACAACCAGGCCTACAAACAAAAGCAAACATCAGTGAAGTTATCAATATAAAACTTGGCACAAATAGAGCCCTTAAAATTTTTCACCTTCCGAACAAAAATTGTGAAAATCGATCTACTTGTATAACTGGGCCCAAAAATGCGTAAAATCAGGTCAAGAAATAAATATTTCCGATTCTCCGGTTTAGTTTGTACCGCATCTATTGATCAATATAAGTATAAGAAATCTTAATGAAACTCAGAAAGAATCACCTTTCATCATCAGGCTTTTCTCTTGCTATAAAGTGATGATACTTTCCAAAGTTAAATATAAAGTTGTGCTAACACCTGAAGGTGTTTCCCGAGCTTTGATCCCTGCAAGTTGCGATAGTGTAAAATGTTCTGTTACACCCGAACTAAATCCTACCTTACTTGTCTAATGTAAACTTTTACCAATACCTGGACGTATATCTCAGGCTTTGCTGCTTGCAAAATGCAAAAAAACTTATTAAAGTCAAACTATTAAAAGAACACACGGTTTTAAAATAATACAATAGAATACGGGTATATGCATCAGGGAATTTTCAATCCTAGGTATAAACAGATTTTGTTCTAATTTTGATTGGCCAGTTGGATGCCAGTTATAAGCTGTAGTGTTCCGACATGAAAAATATGTTCAGAAATTATAGCTATATCTTGGCTATATTTTTCGAAATACCTCGCCCAACCTAAAAGTTTTCCGTAGAAGCACTTGATTCTGGGAGGATGGAGTCATGTGTAGAAGTTCACGCAAGTGCGGAAAGTTCTCTGATTGCCATTCACTTGGGAGTGGCCAGAAACGATTCTTTTACACATAGCTCAAGCAGCTCACTACTTCTGGTCTTTGACCAAGTATCCTCTGGGTAGCCTAAGAACATCCGTTCGAAGGCGAGCTAATGTGAGAAGGCGAAACATCCCCTACATAGGGTTGTGCGCTGGTTTTGGAACCCGCCACATAAAAATCAGTACCAATGAAAAAAAAAAAAAAAACAGCCTCGGATGAGAGCCCCCCTTTTGATGACGATCATGGCAAACGAAATAAGGACTACGATTTGAGGGCATGCACCTGGAATGTCCGGACCCTTAATTGGGAAGGTGCCGCTGCCCAGCTGGTTGATGTCCTCGCAAAAATAAAGGCTGACATCACCGCCGTCCAAGAAATGCGATGGACGGGACAAGGACAGAGACGAGTAGGTCCTTGTGTCATTTACTACAGTGGCCATATAAAGGAGCGCAGGTTTGGTGTTGGATTCGTGGTGGGAGAGAGATTCCGTCGCCAAGTACTATCATTCACTCCGGTGAATAAACGTCTAGCCACAATCCGCATCAAAGCGAGGTTCTTCAACATATCGCTGATTTGCGCCCACGCCCCGATGGAAGGGAAGGACGATGTGACCAAAGATGCCTTCTATGAGCGCTTGGAGCGCGCTTATGAGAGCTGCCATCGCCTGTCAAAATCGTGCTTGGCGACTTTAACGCCAGGGTGGGCAAAGAAGGTATCTTTGGCACTACGGTCGGTAAATTCAGCCTCCACGACGAATCATCCCCAAATGGGTTGAGGCTGATTGACTTCGCTGGAGCCTGAAATATGGTTATCTGTAGTACTAGATTCCAGCATAAGAAGATTCATCAAGCTACCTGGCTGTCTCCGGATCGAAAAACTACCAACCAGATCGATCATGTTGTGATAGACGGAAGACACGTCACCAGTGTTTTAGATGTGCGTGCGCTCCGAGATTCTAACATCGACTCGGACCACTATCTTGTTGCAGCCAAGATTCGCACCCGCCTCTGTGCAACAAAAAACGCACGCCACCAAACACAAGTAAGGGTCGACGTCGAGAAGCTGCAATCACAACAGACAGCCGAACAATTTTCTACTCGGCTTGCAATTCTGCCTTTCCGAGTAGCACTCGTCAACAACTCGGTATAAGGGAACTGTGGGACGGCATTTCAAACTCCTTACGTACAGCTGCAACCGAAACCATTGGTTTTCGGAAAGTGCAAAAGAACAGCTGGTACGACGAGGAGCGCCGTGTCGCAGCGGTAGAGAAAACAGGCTGCCTTACCCTCGCAACGTGTTACGATCGACCACTACACGTGCGGGATGGGATAGATACCGAGAGTTGAAAAGGGAAGCGAGACGCATTTGCAGACAGAAAAAGAAAGAGGCTGAAATGCGTAAGTACGAAGAGCTTGATTAGCTGACCCCTGCCCTGCCTGAATGGCAGTGAAAATATAACGCCAGGTTCTATCGTGCATATTGTATGAAAGATCCCACCGTCAACAAACTGATTGGACCTCATCAGTGAGGCTTTAGACCTGGAAAATCAACAACCGACCAGTTATTCACCATGCGCCAAATCTTGGAAAAGACCGGTGAAAAGAGAATCGACACACACCACCTCTTCGTCGATTTCAAAGCTGTTTTCAGCGGCACGAAAAGGAGCTACCTTTATGCCGCGATGTCTGAATTTGGTATCCGCGCAAAACTAATACGGCTGTGTAAACTGATGTTGAGTAACACCTAAAGCTTCGTCAGGATCGGGAAGGACCTCTCCGAGCCGTTCGATACCAAACGAGGTTTCAGGCAAGGCGACTCCCTATCGTGCGACTTCTTCAACTTGCTTCTGGAGAAAATAGTTCGAGCTGTAGAACTAAATAGAGAAGGTACCATCTTCTATAAGAGTGTACAGCTGCTGGCGTATGCCGATGATATTGATATCATCGGCCTCAACACCCGCGCCGTTAGTTCTGCTTTCTCCAGGCTGGACAAGGAAGTACAGAAAATGGGTCTGGCAGTGAACGAGGGCAAAACGAAATATCTCCTGTCATCAAACAAACAGTCGTCGCACTCGCGACTTGGAACTCACGTCACTGTTGACAGTCATAACTTTGAAGTTGTAGATAATTTTGTCTATTTTGGAACCAGTATTAACACCACTAACAATGACAGCCTGGAAATCCAACGCAGGATTGCTCTTGCCAATAGGTGCTACTTCGGACTGAGTAGGCAATTGAAAAGTAAAGTCCTCTCTCGACGAACAAAAGCTAAACTCTATAAGTCGCTCATAACTCCCGTCCTGCTATATGGTGCAGAAGCTTGGGTGATGACAGCAACCGATGAGTCGACGTTACGAGTTTTCGAGAGAAAAATTCTGCAAAAGATTTATGGTCATTTGCGCATTGGCCACGGCGAATATCGCATTCGATGGAACGATGAGCTGTACGAAATATACGACGACATTGACATAGTTCAGCGAATTAAAATACAGTGGCTACGCTGGCTAGATCATGTTGTCCGGATGGATGAAAACACTCCAGCTCTGAAAGTATTCGACGCAGTACCCGCCGGGGGAAGCAGAGGAAGAAGAAAGCCTCCACTCCGTGGGAAGGACCTGGTGGAGAAGTACCTGGCTTCGTTTGGAATCTCCAATCATCGCCACCTTGCGAAAAGAAGAAACGACTGGCGCGCTGTTGTTAACTCGGCTATAATCGCGTAAGCGGTGTCTACGCCAATTAAGAAGAAGAAGAAGAAGAAGTCTGTATGGCTTCTGAGTGAGGCAAGGACATGTGCAAAATTTCAAACCGATATATCGGAAACTGAGAGACGAGTTAGTAGTAGAGACGCGTACATACAGACGGATATGGCTAAATCAACTCAGCTCATAACGCTGATAACACTAGTTAACAGTCATTTTGCGACTGTGATGTTAGAGACTGATATTGTTTATTATATATTTGCAATTACTTCTGACAGTTTCTAAAGTTCATTTTAGATTTAATTACACAATAAATAAAATATATCTTGATCATGAGTTTCCAATCTGTAACTTTTCTTTTTGGCTTCGAGCTATAAAATTATTATCAAGTGAATACTTTCTAAACACATATACAAATGGATGTGTACAAATCTTTTATGTTTTTGTATTCGAATGGACATTGTGCACGTAATGGTAAAACTGTATTTAAATTTTAATATAACATTTTTGAACATGAGGGATGGTAAATCACACAAGCCCCTCACATTTAAAATTCACACTTCCATAATAAGAATGTATAAAAAA
Organism: Bactrocera tryoni; assembly: GCF_016617805.1. NCBI lineage: Eukaryota > Metazoa > Arthropoda > Insecta > Diptera > Tephritidae > Bactrocera > Bactrocera tryoni. Next base: position 55,665,844 of record NC_052503.1, read on the forward strand.
TGTGTACACTTTATTCAATACAAACCTTAGGCTTGTGCAAAATGTCAAATGCCTTTGTAACATTTGCACGTTCGCAACGCTTATGCACTGCCACAATTCGCAAAAATGCGAACTTAATCGATTTTTGGCAACCGTTGAAAATGGTCGCAATATCAATTGAATACAAATGAAATGCAAATGGGTGAAAGATGGAAAAATATAAATTACATAAAATTACTACAGAGTTCTGAAAACTACACAAGCTCTCACACATGCTCTAAATCTCGCTCAAGGTAAATCGAGTTAAAAAAGAAATCAAAAACTGTAGATTTAACCCTTCATTAATGTAGCCATTCCACAATGGCGCTGTCAATAAATTACTCCTCGTAATGAAGTCATTAACGCCTGTTAAAGCACACATAAATGATTGCATATACATATCTACATATGTATGTATACTGACATCAAATATTTATTTTGCGGTAGAGCACTATCACCCTCCTTCCATTCGTTTATTGCGAACATTTGCAATTGCAAAACGAGCGGCAAGGAAATCAAAAGTGGGCGTTGCAATTCGGTTGCTTGGCATGTCTCAGTACCATTGATCGCATTTAAAAATTGACAAATCCTACTTTAAAGGTTCGCACAACTGTGCATTTAAAGGTTCACGCCCATTTTGCGCTTTGGTTTTGCGATCCCAACGCGTTTAATGACCTACTGATTTATAACTGATATTGGAAAAATCATTCGATTGTCCTTTCATATGCTTAACCGAGATTTTTCAAATGCGGAAGACATCAAGTTTTAAATTTAACCATTATTTAATGCTTTTAAAAGTATGGTTCTGAAACGGATGCTTACGCACGTGCGTTGACCACGTATTGCTTCGAAAGGGTTGAATTTCTAACTGCCATCAGAATAATTTTTTTCTTTCTCGATTATTGTATTCCAATAACCATTCGATTTTATTACGTTTTATTTCCTTTCAATAGACCATTTTCAATTTACAAAATTAAACCATTAATGCAACTTCCTTTCAACATTGTTGTAGAATGAACAATCAAACCCTTTGACCTTTGCTAGTAAAAATCTGTTTTTAGTACTACCACACGTTTTTATTGTAATGACAAATATGAATCGTCGTAAATAATGGCTGCATTCAATATCTTCACGCTCCTAATCCATTTTTCCATATCTAGTTGTTTAAGTACTAAATCATGTCAAGTATTTGTTGTCCTCATTCTTAAAAAAATAAGAAAAAATTAAATATTATTAGCATATTGCTTAGATATTGCTGCCCTTAATAGTGTTAAAAGACTCAAATACATGGCACGAAACACCAATGGTCCCTTTAAAAATGTTCTCTTACATTAGATAAAAAGATTTTATCTCAATTTCTCATCTTGCAACAATTATGGAAAAGCATCGTTCGGTTGCAGCTGAACACCCGATATTTTCACTACTTATAAGAATTAAAGGTTAAAGAAAGAAAAGAACGATATTGTTACATCAAAGCTAGCGTAATGTACTTATTGAAATTTAAATATGATACACAGCCCAAGATATTATGCTGTATAAAATCAACCGAAGCTTTTCCAGCTTTTCCAGCGGCTTCGCTCGCATTGAAATAACAACTGCCACTGAACAAGCAAATTGATGCAGTTTCCTCTATCTAAATTTTCATGTCTTCTCATGCTGTGGTTCGGCTGACTACATAAAAAATGCAAATAAATGTATAGACCTATTATAAAAACTGTTGATAGCAAAAGTCTTTGTGTTAAGTTTAGCACAAGTCACTAAACGACTCGAAAGATAAAGTGTAAAGTTTAATGTTCATATCTTCCAAACCACTAAATCAAAATTAACCAAACTTAGAAGAACTCCTTTAAGCAGCTCTTTCTACAGTATGGAAATAGGCAAAATCGTACTAAAAGTACGACAACCCACTGAACAAATGCGTCACAGGCATTACACTTATCCAGCAAGATGGTCAGAAATGAATAAAATCGGATTAATACTTATCTTAACCCCCCTATCCTCTTCTTTATTGGCGTAGACACAGCTAACTCTCGAAAATTTCGAGGATTAAAAGGGAGTTAGCAACGGAATTATCTGCACTAACTTTTTAATTAATTCAGATTAATGCAGTTAACCCGGATTAACGCCGTCTGTCAATGCTATTACGCGAATATAGCCTAGTGAACAACAGCGCGCCAGTCGTTTCTTCTTTTCGCTACGTGGCCCAATTGGAGATTCCAAGCGAAGCCAGGTCTTCTCCACTTGGTCCTTCCAACGGAGTGGAGGCCTTCCTCTTCCTCTGCTTCCCCCGGCGGGTAGAGCGTCGAATACTTTCAGAGCTGGAGTGTTTTCGTCCATTCAGACAACATGACCTAGCCAGCGTAGCCTCTGTCTTTTAATTCGCTGCACTGTGTCAATGTCGTCATATATCTCGTACAGCTCATCGTTCCATCGAATGCGATATTCGCCCTGGCCAACGCGCAAAGAACCATAAATCTTTCGCAGAACTTTTCCTCGCAACGTCGACTCATCAGTTGTTATCATCGTCCAAGCCTCTGCACCATATAGCAGGACGGGAATTATGAGTGACTTTTAGAGTTTGGTTTTTGTTCGACGAGAGATGACTTTGCTTCTCAATTGCCTACTCAGTCCGAAGTAGCACCTGTAGGCAAGAGTTATCCTGCGTTGGATTTCTAGGATGACGTTGTTGGTGGTGTTTACGCTGGTTCCAAGATATACGAAACTATTTACAACTTCGATGTTATGACTGTCAACAATGACGTGAGAGCCAAGTCGCGAGTGCGACGACTGTTTGTCTGATGACAGCAGTTATTTCGTTCCTCATTCACCACCAGACTCATTTGCTTTGCTTTCTTATCCATTCTGAAGAAAGCAGAATTAACGGCGCGGGTGTTGCGGGCCGATGATATCAAAAACAGCAACTGTGCACTCTTATAGAAGACGATACAGCTTCTCTGTTTAGTTCTGCAGCTCCAGCAGTACGTTGAAGAAGTCGCATGATAGGGATTCGTTTGAAACTACGTGTGGTATCGAAAGGCTTGGAGAGGTCCTCCCTGACCCTGACGTATCTTTCAATGTTGCTCAACGTCAGTTTACACTGCCGTATTAGTTTTGCGGGGATACCAAATTCAGACATTGCGGCATAAAGGCTTTCGTGCTGTCAAAAGCAGCTTTGAAATCGACGAAAAGTGGTGCGTGTCGATTCTATTTTCGCGGGTCTTTTCCAAGATTTGGCGCAAGGTGAATATCTGGTGGGTTGTTGATCTTCCAGTTCTAAAGTCACACTGATAAGGTCCAATCAGTTTGTTGACGGTGGGCTTTAATCTTTCACACAATACGCTCGATAGAACCTTATACGCTATGTTTAGGAGACTTATCCCACGGTAGTTGGCGCAGATTGCGGGGTCTCCTTTTTGTAAAGCACACTTAAATTTCAATCGTTGGACATGCTTTCGTTCGACCATATTTTACAAAGAAGGTGATGCATGCTTCTTATCAGTTCTTTGCCGTCGTGTTTGAATAGCGAGGCCGGCAATCCATCGGCCCCCGCCGCTTTGTTGTTCTTCAGATGGGTAATTGCTTTTCGAACTTCTTCATGGTCGGGCGATGGAACGTCTGCTCCATCTTCATTGATTGGGGAATCGGGTTCGCCTTCTCCTGGCGTTATGCTTTCACTGCCATTCAGCAGGCTAGGCATCGCTTACTAGATCATCTCCGTGGATTCTACAAGAGTATGTTCCGGTCTTGAAACCTTGTGTTAGTCGCGGAATTGTCCCTTGTCGGCCAGCTTGTCAAGCTGTTCATACTCACGCCTCTTTCTTTTTCTGTCTGCAAATGCTTCTCGCTTCCCTCTTCAACTCTCGATATCTCAGTCTGCTTTCTCTAAGCTGAGACGCGGCACTTCTCGTCGTACCAGCTGTTCTTTTGCTTATTCCAAAAACCAATGGTTTCGGTCGCAGCTGGACGTAAGGAGCTTGAAATGCCGACCCACAGTTAACCCTCATATACCAACCATAAATATTTTCGACTTTACGGTTGACGTTATACTCCATCTATCGGGCAATTGGGAAGATGTCTTAGTATACTGAATAAAAATGTTTTTTCTGTGTAAGTTGGCTACATGGTAATAGAAATAACTATATATGGGGACATAGTCTATAGTTCTCGTAGAAATAACGAAAGCGGAGTGCCATGGTCAAGGGATATTTAGGTACCTAAGCCGTCCCCCTCCCCTTTCCATTTCGGAAGTTGGAATTTTACAAGCGTAGTGAACAGCGTAGAAAGTATATAGAGATAAGTGAAAAAAAATATACAAAATAAATATTATCATTATACACCATACTAATAAAAAGGCAATCTCAACGTATATAGCATATAATGAAAAAAATCCAGAAAAAAAACAATTGGAGTGGAAAAATCTCGAGCTGCAGGAATTTTATGCATTTTTGGCTATTTTGATATCTTCTGGCGCAAATAATTCAAATACTGACAATGCAGCTGTATTCATATCCATTATGCAATGAGTATCAATCGCTTCTGGAATATTATTCGTTTTATTCGATTTGACGATACCAATACTAGAGCTCAGCGCTTAGAAAGTGATAAAGCTACTCCAATACGAAACATTTGGACAATGTTAAATAGTAATTTAGCAAAACATTATAAACCAACAGAATACCAAACAATCGACGAGCAACTTTATCCATACCGAGGTCGAACTAGATTCACTCAATATATTCCATCAAAGCCAGCTAAATATGGAATTTAAGTATAGTGGATATGTGATGCGGAAAATTCGTATCCAATTCTTACTGGACAGCTTTACACTGGGGAAAATGTTGGTTGCAAAAGAGTTGTTAAAGACTTGGTGGCATCATACAAAGAATCCGTTGGAAACATTACAATGGATAATTTCTTCACAACTCTTCCACTAGCAAAATTTTTACTATCTTGGAACTTGACGATTGTTCTTACTCTGAAGAAAAATTAAGCATACATTCCACCAGCAATGGCTGTTTCAAAAACTTGAGAAGAATTATCCACTGTGTTTGGCTTTCATGAAAAAGTAACCCTAGGTAGTTATGTGCCAAAAAAAAAACAAGGTAGTAATTGTGCTATTATCAATGCATCACGAATCAAAAATTAGTGATAGTGAAAAGAAAAACCCGAAATCAACGAGTTTTATTCTTCAGATGGGTAATTGCTTTCGAACTATTCTCAATATTGATGGGTAATTGCTTGTTAAAAAATGCGAGGCGTTTCTCAACGAAAGTTTTCTCGAACTTGTAGGCGAACTTCTTCATGGTCGGGCGATGGAACGTCTGCTTCATCGTCATTGATAAGGAAATCGCGTTCACCCTCTCCTGGCGTTATACTTTCACTGCCACTCAGCAGGCTGTAGGCATCGCTTACTAGATCATCTCCGTGGATTCTACAAGAGTATGTTCCGGTCTTGAAACCTTGTGTTAGTCGCGGAATTGTCCCTTGTCGGCCAGCTTGTCAAGCTGTTCATACTCACGCCTCTTTCTTTTTCTGTCTGCAAATGCTTCTCGCTTCCCTCTTCAACTCTCGATATCTCAGTCTGCTTTCTCTAAGCTGAGACGCGGCACTTCTCGTCGTACCAGCTGTTCTTTTGCTTATTCCAAAAACCAATGGTTTCGGTCGCAGCTGGACGTAAGGAGCTTGAAATGCCGACCCACAGTTAACCCTCATATACCAACCATAAATATTTTCGACTTTACGGTTGACGTTATACTCCATCTATCGGGCAATTGGGAAGATGTCTTATTGAAGATCAGAAAAAAATGAATAACAGTGTATTCTCTTGTCTAAAGTGCTTGTAATCAGGGCAATACCTTTCCCAGTCCCCATATACATTCCTAATCAATCTGTGAGTTATTTTAATTCAATTCTTAGGGCATATACAGAGGGCAGCAAATGTGATTCCGGCATCAACATTTACTTGTTTGAGCGATAAAACTTTTTTTCTAGAATTAGTATATAGTTTATAACAATTATGGATTTCTAATTAAATAAATAGAAAAGATATGTAATAGTTAAGAAACAAAAGCAAAAACAAAACAAATGTACTCAATGTTGCACCTTCCGTTTTTACTTGCTGTCGCTCTCCTTACTCCCTAAAAATATTTGTCTCGACCAAAAAATTGAACCAAATTCCGAAAATTTTCGTGCGATTATTTTTTGCAACTTTCGACGTGGATTAATTCAGCAACAGTGCATGGATGAACCTCATTAACTTTTTGATGATGAAGCTCCATCAAGGACCAGTGTTCATTAATTCCAGAAACTACTGATGCTGTGCGCAAACTGATATTGCAAGCTCGTCATGTGACCAATTGTGAGATTTAGACAGCTATGAGTAAAACTATGGGTTTTTCAAGATGAGCCGAATCCAACAAAAATTGTTCGTCACGAAGCACTTCCAAGCAAATGGATGCCTGTTTTTTTGGAAAAACTAGACAAAATTGGAAACACTGGAACAAGGCAGAACAGGATATTGTGAGTGGTATACAACCTTTTGTTTGAATGTTGTCTTTCAGGAAGTCTGGAATACAAACCGTGGAAGACGGATCGCTCTTCACCACGACAATGCTAGCTTTCACACATCGACTGAAACAACTACAGTTTTGAGCACTCAAAATATCCTCCGTATAGTCCTGACTTGACGCCAATGACTTTTTTTATTCCCGTTTATAAAAAACAAACTAAGTGGTCAACGTTTTGCGACATCTGAAGAGCTGCTTTTGGGAGGTTACAACCTAACACGGTTTAAATATATGTATAATCAATGTCCCCGAGACAAGTTCCGTCTCCTTATCGCCATCTATACTGTCTATCCTCTTATGCGAACTGCCGGGTTTGCGACATGGAACCCAAAACTCAAGAACACCTGAGAACCCAGCAATTTGTAGAAGCAGGTTCAAGGCCCTTGATCCATCTACGTGGACAGGAATCACTTCACTTCCATGGCGCTCAGCAAGTTCTTGTAATTTATCAGTGTGATGATCCTTTGTGACATGTGATAGAGAAAAGAGCACAATAACCATGGAACGTGGTGAAAAATCTCAATCCATTTCTATTATATTCTATGTGAGCTAAAGGATATTCACCCAATTCATCCAATTTTTGACATTCAGACATGCGTCAGGAAAGGATTATAACCGATTCAATTATTTATCTCACACATTGACAGATATCTTTATTTTTACACGGGAATGTGAAGGAATCAGATGTAATTTGGGTTATATGGGACGTAGGCGTGGTCGCAATTCGAATTCGCCTTTTTCGCACTGAAATATAGGAATATTTAAGGAATATTATGTACCAAATTCGGTGTAAATAGGTAAAGCAGGTCGCGAGATATGTCATTTAATCTAAAATTCGATGGCGCCACGCCCTTCGTCCAATTTTGACACTGGCTGCTATAAGGCCTTCTTGTGCCACCATGGAAGCACTTTTTCAAAATTAAACTACTCAAGAAATATATATTTATAAATAATCAGGCAAGTTCTCTGTCCGTCCGTACTTCAGTAAAAATTCAAATATTGATGAAATTCGGTACACGTAAACCTTGACAGCCAGGGGGATTGGTACTGTAGATGGGCGGAATTGGACCAATATCACGCCCACTAAATGTAATAAATCGAAAGCCTACAAAGCACCATAATTAATATTCGGAATACGGATCTCTAGTACAACGGATCGAATTAAAAAAAGGCATCTGTGGTTTAATGGCTTACAATTATTTTTAAATTTGTCGTGACCCTGCCCTTTATTAGGTAAATCTTCTAAACCACTTAAGTTAAATCAACCAACCGCACTCAGGACAAATCTTTCGATCACCACCTCCGAAACCGTAAAAATGGGTGAGATATCGGATTATAACCATACCTACACCATACAAGGGTTATTTTGGAAACTACTAAAGCTGCGATAATTCAACAAATAAAAGCGTTAGAAGTACTCAATTTTGCATTCGAATGGTACAAAGCTTTATAAGAGCCGATATAAAAATCAGACATTAGGCATGCCACAACCCATACTTAGGTGAAAAATCATATCTCGGGACCTGCTCGACTAATTTCTACCGATTTTAGCACATCATATCCTGTCATTTACCGTGAGAGAAATCAGACCACAACCACGCCTACTTCCTATACAAAAAAACTTTAAATTTCATCTGATACTTTCACTTTCCAGTATACAAATCAGGCACCAATAAATATATCGAGATAAAACTTTGCACGAATCGAGCCTTAAAATTATGCCATATCAAGTCTAAAAAATGTCAAAGTCGGACCATAGCTATTAAAGCCCCCAGAAACTACGGCTGTGATATATAATTGAAATTAGGGGAAAAGCTTTTCCTGATAATAGTATGTCTGTATGTCAAGAATGGATTGAATCGGGTCAATACTACCGCTATCCCCCATATACCTAAGAAAGGAATTTCCCGATTTGGTCTAATGAATGTTGCACTGTTTCCCAACAATTTTAAAATCAAATTTTGACAACACCTGACGGCATTTCTCCAGTTTTGATCTTGGCAAGTTGTAAAAGTTCGATGAAGGGCAGGGAGTATGTCGCACTATGGTTATGAGGACGAAATTTTAAAAGAAAAGTGTTTATCAACAATCGATAACAACACCCACAAATAATGTAAACTGCAAGGAATTCATACATACATACATATGTAGCTGCGTAGCAACCAAAATAACCTTTCCATTTTGCCGAATGGATTTCAGTGTTCGACCATCTGCAATTCCGTCTGTGGGCGTTTGAATAACTGACAAACACCCACTGCGCCTTTGTTTGACATCCTTTTCACTGTTACTTCGCTTTGGTTTATTGACAATTGGCAAACTACCGAACACTTACATGTACAAGCAGGTATTCTCATAAGCATAAATATACATACATACATATGTATGTATTTCCTCATGTATGTATGTGTGTGTTTGAGGTTTAATCCTTTTCGCAAACACTCTGGCACTCATTGCAAATAAAAGATTTCCTCTGTTGGCTTTTGTACAATTCGTGTTTACCTTTCGCAAAAAATACGAAAAATCATCGATGCCGTGACAAATGTAACAGCAGATATAGTTATGTAAATGTACTTAGGCCCACACTTGAAGTATGTATGCCCTATGTCTTGCCGTAGTATAGTATTATCCAATAGTCCCAAAGGTCTATTAACTTGACACATTTTTCATTTTGTTCTGTTTGATTTGGAAGACTGTCAACTGCAGTGATTAAGTTTCTATTCAAATAGAATTATAAGGTTTCAAAAATGTAACTAAGTTTTAAATGCAGTGAAGTTTTTCATAACCGTCACAGTATTTAAAACGTATTCTTTGAGTTAGAAGCTGCAACTCAACTTGCTTCTGTTAAGAGATCGTCTCAGTGTGACCGTCCGAAAAATCATTGATTTCACAAATTTTTTTCTAATGTTGAAATTGACTAATCGGTTCGGTTTTTTTATAAATAAATACATTCATTATAAAACCAAAATGATTTTTTGTTATGTTTATTTATTGGGTGTGTAATAGTTAAATAAATTATTGAAATGACACGCAAAGAAAAAAGTCCTGTACAATGTCCACGATTGCGGCCGCAATTTTTGTCTAAAACAAAATTTTCAAAAAGATTATTAATCTGTACGAAAGTCGCTATCGCACTATGGAAGCTTTTTTTGTTTTTTTCTTTTTTGAAATTTGACAAAATGGTGGCGGTTTAAAAAAAAGTTTGAATTTTGCCTTTTTTTCGACAGTTTTTCGTAGAAAAAATAGGAATATTAAAAAAAAATAAAAGGTTCCATAGCGCGATAGCGAATGACGTTAAAATGTTATTTCCAAATTGGAACTAGATATCTTCAAAACTCTTCTTTTGAGAGAGGAAACCGTTTTGAAAAACACCATTCTGAGAAAAACGCGTTGATAGATTGGCGACGCTATGTTCCGCACTCTGTTCCTTATCTACAAGAAACGCTGTAGCGAGCGTAATAATTTACATTTCGCTTTCAATATTGGAGAAAATGTTTGTTATAGTTATACTATCCAATAATGCTACAAAAAATATCGATTTCTCGAAAACTTCACGCTGAGACGATCCCTTAAACCACTACGAACTAGGTGCCAGTGCAAGTCAATTTGTTTGCGGTGATCATTTTGTTCTTAAAAAAAAGCTGTCTCAAAATACAAAAATAATGAGAATTTAAAAAACGGGAACAAATTGTTTATTCTTGACAAATTGAATGAAATCTTGTTCGCCTATCAGAGATAATTTGAATAAAAATGCTTACATCAAAATATTGTAATAATGGAAACAGTGTGGACATGAAATTTGTCCAGTTATAGAAGGTGTCCGGCTATGAGGAATGCCCGTATTGGGGAGTCTCACTGTAGTTGGTTGATATTTATTTAAAACATTCACCAATAAGAAATACTAGTAATGATAGTAAACAATTTAAATAATTGTAAATTGTAAACATTGAGACAAAGAACCGTATATCATTTGTCATCTGCTTCAACTTGAAAATTCAAATCCTTCCAAATATTTCTTGGTGAAGCACCGCCAGAACTCATTTTTTTGGCAGACGCAGTTACGACTAACTTAGTTTCTATGAAGATTTTAAACGAAAGTGAGCTGCTTCTCTCAAAATAACACAGGTATATATGAGTAATACTTATCCTTATAAGTCACAAAAATAAAAAACATCTTCTCTGCTCGCCATCTTTGTACGCTGCTCCATTGTCAATAAAATTACATGCAAAAGCAAGCATAAAGTTATCGAGGTGAATTTTTATGAACGAATATGAAAATACCTCATTAAAGTGGTGTAAGCAGTTTCGTTTTACATATTTTAGATCAGTTTACCTAATATGAATGGATGAAATTACAAAGTATAGTCAAAAAAGAAAAATACGGTTTTTTGTTTCTTTTAAAAGCTTAAGATTGCTTTCAACATCAGGTGGTTAAATGAAATTAAAGATCAAGAAAATTTTATACAAAAATAGGAGGATTAAAAAAGATGGCTGTCTAGATACTTATGTATATGGTCTATATATAATTTAACTAAGACGAATATTGATTTTTATTCCAATGTAAATGAAATTGATTGATTCAAATACAACATATGCACTCAAATAGTGTTAAAGAAATTGTGAACAGCATGGTTTGCAAATCTCAACAACTCGGGTCCAGTGAATCTGTAGGTCCATGTCTTACCAAACAAAAAGTAAAAAAGGTGCTTCATAATTTTTCTAAAAAACTGGACACCCATATGTACATATTTGTCCGTCATTCTGCTATTCGACCCTGTGTGTAAAGCTATTGCCGAAATCAATGAAATTGTAACACATAAAAATGAAAATCCAAACAAAATAAACAAGACTAATAGCCATTCAAAAAAGTTGCAATTCACTATACGCATTAAAAATGTGTGCACTCATATATTCATACATACATACATACATACATATGTGCAGGCAGGCGTACAAACATGCCTTTGTGTATGAATGGAGAGCAATCATAAATTAGCACTTGGTGCATTTCGGACTCCATTCGACACGGTTGGCCACTGTATGAACGCCCGACATTTGGCATTTTAATGGACACTAGCCGCGGAAAAAGAACACCTCACCAACATTAGCTACCTGTATAACAAATGGTTCTCCTGCCGCCTTAGCCGCCTCACATCCAGATGGCATGAGAACCAATGCAGTACACGCGCCATCTTTTTGTCGTTGCTTTAGGAAGCTAAACTGGGCAATTCGCTCATGCCACTTGGCTATCAATTTCGTTGGTCTCACAGTTAGGATAAAGTAGTGGCAGCGCAGATGTTATCGCGCTGGCAGATTTCTCATATGTCATATTAATAAATCTGCGGATTGGAGCAATGAGTTGGAAAACTGGACACTCGATGATCAATTAAAAGTTCTAATCCGCGCTGAAAATAAGTATGAAAATCACGTTTTGTGAGTGTATGTATGTACACATATCGGCATACATGTATGCACATACATACATATGTATGTGGATATGTATAAACATTTTTACATCTTACTTATCGGTGGATTGTCGCACATTGTATAACATATAGTTCGAGATCCAAGGTTAAAATTGAGAAAACTCTTGGACGGTGTGGGATTCTTTAAGAGGCGTTTTGCTAACTGTAAATTATATATACCATCAACTGTAAACTCAAAATAATAATTTCTACGTCTGGACCTTATTGTTGCGAATAGAAGTATTTTAAGAAGGTATTCTACTCTAGAATTTTGAAAAATTCGATTTTTTTTCATATATTTAAAGTTTGGACCCTTAAGAACACATCCTCCAAAGGATTTTTTAAATTAAAATTATTTTAAGAGCTACTGTTACTTTAGTGACGCAGTATCTAGCCCGGTTCGGCCGTATGGAATTTTTTTAACGCGTTTTTCTCGAAACTACTTCTTTCCACACGGTACCGGCATTATCTCAAGTTCTATGTAACCGATTTACTTGAAATTTTGTGTGAACCTTCTTTATACAATCCTTTATCGTTCCTATAGGCATCGTGTCAAAATTTTTGTTTTTAATATAAAACAATTCAGGAATTTCAAAAAAAGCGTAAAAAATGATTTTTATTTTCAGGCCGTCGCCATTTTTCAAAAACATTGTTTTTCGTGTTCCCTGAGGTAGGGACTATAACAGCATCCTTACTGATTAAGAATTTCTTTTGATTTTTTTTTTCAGGCCACCAGGAGAGTCAGTATCAATGTCACCAGGATGCGCCATTTTTTTACACCTGTCTCTCCCCCCCTCTAATTAGTTTAATTTTTAAAATTCTTTTGTAAATTTTTTTTTCTGTATTCTTAAGATATCAATAAAAACACCATAAAAAATATTAATTGCCTCTTTTTTACGACACTTTAAAAATTACCTGAAATTCATGCTTCTAGAGTAGAATACCCCCTTAGGCCTATACGAATGGAAATTATATTTTGAACTTAAGGAGTTAATTTTGTTGTGTTTTTACTTCTATAGAATCTCTACAATATCTCTATAATATTGTTCTCTCAAGTTGATCTGAGAAATAGTTTTGGAGATAAAGTTCAGTTATATTATAAAGTCACTTAACAAACTCGTTTTTCTTGAAACTGTGTTTTCGAAGTCAGTTGTCAATTCTTCTTGCAAGCGAAAATTTTACACAGGCCTTCGTGATATAATTGAGAAGATCTTGAACAAAGGATGTAAAAAAAGAAAAACATTAAGAATCTTACAGTAAAATTTCCTTTTTTTGGAAAACCACTGTCAAAAATAAAATTTTCACTTTGTTTATTCTTCGTCTACTACTTAGTTCATGGACTTAATTAAAGCACGTATTTATACCCTGGACAGGATTTTGGCACGGAGTTTGCAACACCCAGAAGGAATTGTCGGAGACCCTATAAAGTATACATTTAAATGATCAGTATGTTTAGCTGAGTCGATTTAGCCATGCCCGTCTATCTGTCTGTCCGTCTGTCTGTATATATACGAACTTGTCCCTCAGTTTTTAAGATATCGTTTTGAAATTTTGCAAACGTCATTTTCTCTTCAAGAAGCTGCTCATTTGTCGAAACTGCCGATATCGGACCACTATAACATATAGCTACCATACAAACCGAACGATCGGAATCAAGGACTTATATAGAAAACTTTCGCATTTGACATAGTATCTTCACGAAATTTGACATGGATTACTGCTTAAAGTAATTATATAATCTCCAAAAAAATTGTTCAGATCGGATTATTATAGCATATAGCTTCCATACAAACTTAACACTAAAACACTAAAAGAAATGCACCTGTGAAGGTTATATTAGCTTCGGTGCAGCCGAAGTTAACGTTTCTTTACGTTATTGTAAGAAGTTCAGCTGTCAACGCTTTTCTTTGTCACAAAATCTTTTTCAAGTAAGCATCTTTGAAATAATATGAAGTTCGAATAAAATTTATGTAAAAAAAAATTGTTGAAAACAGGTCGTATTTTGTTCGACGCAACCCATGTAACCCCTTATTGAATCTTGTGTAGTTCGTGTGGGTTTCGCAAATTCATACATAAATAATTACGTAGGACTTCATATAAATTACTAAGTTAAAATCTTACATCCTTTTTCCGGTAATATGTTTGTTCGATAAGGCTCCGCAATCCATAAACCCGATGAAAATGCTTCTCAGCAACCAGATTTCCCCATTTATTTGCACATATTGTATTGGTAAATGCAATGTTGTTACCCAAATATAATCGCGACAACTCATCAATTTGCATTTGACTACAAAAGGAATAAAAAAATTTCAATGGTTTGTTAGAAATAGAACCACTCCCACTCCTGCTAAAATATTGTAGTAGAGTCTTTAGGGATTACTAGCGATAATTTTTTATTTAAATCGTTTTCTACATTTATTGTTGAATCCGTTTTCTGGCCAGCAACGCATGCAAAAATGGAAGACGTATGAGTAACTCGCTGTTTCACATAAACACACTTTCCTCCTGCGTTCCGCTTGCCTTTTTCATGTTGCCCCAGCATTGTTTGCACTGTTTTGTTTACTTTTGAAAGCTTTTCTTTGAAGGCGGCGCGTTTTGTCAGCTTCTTAAGACGGATTTCGACCGCCTTTCAGCATTATTATTTTTTTCAGTGCACTCGTTTTCATAAACTGAATTTAAAAAATTGAAATTTAGAGAGAATATTTTATTTTATTCTTGCGAAGAAAGTAAGTGATCAAATGTTGCACCTGCCGTGCGACCACCCTCGATAGATTTACACAACAAAAGATTTCCCGAGGATTTCACTTGTACATGAACATATGCAAAGGTGTAGAAAAAAGTCGCTACGCGGCTTCTGAAAAGCACACAACAGAAAGCATTGCGGGGAAAAATTATTGCCATTATGCAAATGAGCAATTCACAAGAGCAATGTATACCATCGTCACGTTGCCATGGAATGTAACAAGAGATGTGTAGTCAGGGCAGCACACATTTGTACTATTTGTTATGGTCCACTTTCTGGTAGATCTGGCAGTATGTTACAAACATTCGGCTCAATAGAGGTTTATTTAAATCTCCTTGTTATAATTCCTTTATAATATATTTTTTAGTACTATAGACATACTCTTAAGGCTTACTCATGGTTTTGAAGATGAGTCTGAACATACCCATTTATAGATGATTTACATTATCTACCTTATCTGTCATACTGAACCAAATACATATATTTGCATCATAGACCAACATATATGGTCCAGTTACAAACCCTGAAACACCCGTTATCTTTGAATTGAAATCGAAATCAAAAATAAAAGTACGTATATGCTCACAAATCAATTGATTTATAGGAGCCCAACAAACATTCACTAATAGGTTTACTCGTGAGATCACGAATCCCGCTTGGACTGCTATAGACACTTGTCCGTTGTGATGCAAAGAACTCCAAAGTCCATAAGCTGGACAGTGGAGGAGAAAGTGTCTAGATGTTTCCACCTCATCTTTCTCATTGCAACTTTGACAAGTTGCGTCAATGGGAAAGTCTAGTAAGGATGCCTATCACGAATGCACGCTGACAGGGGAAGCCCTTCTCGTTCCCATTCATCTCCCAAAATGAAGCCGCACTTCGGAGAAGCACATCTGCTGCTAATTTTATGACTGCCACTTCTGCTTAAAAGACTCCACAGTGGACTGACAGACTGAAACAAAAGATGATGGAGAGCTCCCGAAAGCAGACTCCCCTCCAACCTTCCCATTGAGATTAAATCCGTGAAACCGCTCCCTGCATCTCTTCCTCAGCGACTCTTCCCCTCATATTTATCCTAGGTATGAGCACGGAGAAAATTCCGCTAGGAGTTTTCAGGGATGCAATTGAAGTTGTAGAGAATTTTAGAATGTCCCCTCCTCGTAAATAAAACCAATTTAATTTTATTAAAACCAGTATAGTTTTATTTGGATTGGCATAAGTCGCTTCTTTCCGCCCTTCTAGCTGGCAGTGTCTCTCGACTGGCCTATGCTGTTGACACGCTGCGATTCTTCCAATGGCCAACAAAGAGGTTTCTCTTTGACTTTCTGAGTTTTTAGTTTCCCCTTATGAGGGGATACACAGAAGCACATTCTGCGGCGTTCGGACCCAATAATCTTAACAGACGTTCTGCCTTTTCCAGAAAACTGTTCAGTTTTCCCATATCCCAATCCAACCTACTTTCTCCCACGTCTGTTTTTGTATTGTTATTACTTTTCATGCTATAAGGGTCCCCACTCAGATGCAACTTAGCCTTAACCCACCAGACACATACCACGACTGCCAGCCCATGCTACAACCATATCCAAAAACGTCATTCTAAAAATATTCCATGTCGGTCAGAGTTTCACCAGTCTAAAATTTAAGCAATTTTAAACAAAACAAATACAATTTTAGGCAAGTGTTTTGCCATATCGCGTATTAAAAACAAGATATTCACCGTGTTCTTAAAATATTTCAGTAAAACTAAGCAAATTTTGGCCAAATTGTTTTTTTTTTTTAATAAGACGGCCTATTGTCAAAAATGGATAAAAACGGATCAAAGCTTCTCCTAGCCCGCATTAACGTAATATAAAAGTTTTCGAACTTCCGGTTTGCTTTATACCGCTTATACCGGTCAAGATGTGAGTTACTGAAATTCAGAGAGCATTTACTCCTATTGAGTGTGTGAGAATCGAAAATTTCCGTTTGACTCTTTACTACATACATATATCGGTCGATGTGAGAAGTTTCTTAATGAAAATCATTGAGAAGCTTTTTCTGGTAATAATATATCACACCGCCAAAAGTGGATAAAATCGGGTCAATGGACGAATGAAACTAAGTTAGTCAATAAAATGTCATGTTAAATAAGAATTAGTTATAAAAACTCGAAGATTAGCGAATATTGAATTCTTTCTTGAAAGTTGAAAGAGTACCAGAACTTAACCCTGTTTTACTTCTTTCGTTCGTACTTTTAATTTCAAAGGAAAAAATTAAGAATTTCCGCCCATTAATTTAATGAATTAAAAATTTCAGTGAACCTTCAATGAGATTAAATAGTTTCTGAAGAGTGTGCATTTCTCAAAGAGTTTTATAAATCCTCCAATACGATACTTACAAAAACATTTAAAAGCGACAAAAACAATTCTGCTGGTCATTCGGTACCGAAAAAATACAATCAGGATAATCATTGTAAAACCCGTTGTCTCACACGCTTCGAAGGTGAGACACGTTTTATGCGTCTGTTCTATCGAAATTTTACAAATTTCTCAGAAAACGTACAACAAAGGAACAGCATATCGGCCCAGTAGGAGAACAGCTTCATAAAACATCATAAACTATTAACAATTCACATACCTATAGATCGTACAATAAAAAGAAAAAGAAGAATAACGAAAGAAAACACAAATAATTGACTTTTGTGTAATTTCATTGAGAAACAAAGTAACCATCCAACCAAACAAGAAGACAGTCAACGGGTCAACCGACTTTATCGAACAGCAGGATACATGTACGTGTGCAGGACATTCCAGGACACCTGAACAACTACCAAAACACCGACAGAAAAATGGATACTAAAGCGAACGAGCCAGACAGTCTGGCGACGATCAATACTGCGAATGGGACGAACGGACATGCATTATTCTCCATACGCTATGTATGTTTGTATGTATGTGGTTATGTACATACATATGTATATATCTGGATATGTGGCTTAACGAATTTCTCAATGGAAGTGGAACACCAACGGTGCACATACTCATAAAGTGTCGGAAAGAAGAAGAGAGCAGTAAAGTGTCAAAATGCCATAATCCGCTTTAAGGTGTTGTAGAACAACGTCTCGAATTGAAACAACGACGGTAACAATGCTGCTTAGCCAAGAGAAGTGAGGGAGGACTAACGACAGTCGTATGTACGTTTAGTTTTGAAATTTGTGCGTGTGTGAATAGGTGCAGCACCTTGTCTCTTACGTTCACCTCAGCTGCCATATGACAGTTTCGAATGACTTGAATGAATTTTTAATTTAGAGGATTCCCATTGTTCGTTCGAACATATGTTGTTGTTACATATATTCATACATACATATATAGCCGCATTTGTTTCGATTGAACACAAAAGGTGAGCTGAAGAAAAATAGTATTAAAAAAAAACGTTGAATGGGCGATGCATTTGAGAAATAAGAATGAAAAGAATGGCAAAACGTGCAGTGAAACAAAGGCACAGTATGATGGGGATTAAAAGGACACACTTATAGTAATTCATATTAGCATATGAAAGTGCACGCACAATATACCCTGCAATGAAAGATCGAACTAGTCAGAGAAAAATACCAGTTTAGGACTATTACTTTTCAAATGGAATCGTGCTAGTTAGAAACGTTCAATTCACTTTTCTATATACTAGACTAGAGTTCATAACTTCTTGATTCAATAAATTTTAAGACGCAAAATCTATTTAAAGTTTTATAATCGTTTAAAAACATATTTATGTTTAAGTACAAACAGTTGCGGACAAACTAAAAGGCTCACCCGTTCAGCAAGGCCAATAAAAACAACTTTTTAAATCAATTAAATAAAATAATTATTTTCATTTTAGTATTCACTGCAAAAGTGAAAATTGAATTTGAAATATAGAATTTTCTGCATATCTACCTAACTTCGTAATTATATTATTTAAAACAAGTGAAGAAGGGCTAAGTTCGGGTGCAACCGAATATTTTATACCCTTGCAAGAATTAAAGCCAGGCAAATAACTGAAGGTGCAAACCGTCAACCCGAGGATCGGGATCCAACCCATTATATTAGGCCTACAACTTTGATTCCGCTTCCGTTTACCAATAGATGTCTCTAGGGTGAAGCACTGGTCGATTAAATCGATTAAATCGTTTTATATCGCTCTTGGACATTTGTGTCAACATTAACCCAACAAAATATTTGTAGAGATCTGTTTGCATCCCAAACTTATTGTCAACTGAACTCATTTGCGGGAAATTTTGCTTTTCTTTTTTAATTCCTTGAAAAGTGCGGCTGAGGCTCATCGAATGCTTTCAGATACGTGCGGTGAGGCTGTGAAAGAACATGTCGCGAATGGTTTCAACGTTTTAAGAATGGTGATTATGTAGTCGAGGACCGGCATGGTGGGGGAAGGGAGAAGATTTTCGAAGATGCTGAATTGGAAGCATTAATCGACCAAGATGCGTTTCAAGCCCAAGTGGAATTGGCCGAATCGTTGCAAGTGACACAGCAAGCCGTATCAAAACGCCTCAAAGCCATGGGGATGATTCAGAAACAAGGAAACCGAACGGCGCTTCTTTGCATGTGAACAGCAGCTTCAAAGGCACAACCGAGGGATTTTTACATCGCATTGTAACTGGCGACGAAAAATGGGTCCACTACGATAATCCTAAGCGAAGAAAGTCATGAGGAAAGCCTGGATATGCATCCACGTCGACGGCAAAACCGAACATTCACGGCGCCAAGGTCATGCTCTGCATTTGGTGGGACCAGCGGGGGTGATATGTTATGAGCTGCTAAAGCTAAGTGAAACCATCACAGGAGATCGATACCGAACGCTATTGATGCGTTTGAACCGAGCACCAAAAGAAAAACGGCCACAGTACGAGGAAAGACACATTAAAGTCATTCTCCAGCATGACAATGCTCGGCATCACGTTGCAAAGATGGTCAAAAAATATTTGTAGACGCTGAAATGGGAGATCTTACCCCACCCGCCGTATTCTCCAGACGTTGCTCCATCTCACTACTACTTGTTCCGATCGATGGCACACGGTCTAGCTAACGAGCACCTCAGTTCTTATGAAGAAGTCAAAAATTGGATTGATACTTGGATCGACTCAAAAGATGAGGAGTTCTTTCGTCACGGAATACGCATGCTGTCAGAAAGATGATCAAAAGTAGTAGCTAGCGACGGCCAATATTTTGAATAACATTTTTGTAACCGTTTTTATACAATAAAGCCTTAAATTTACAAAATATACAAATATGGAAGTTCAAATGTATTTTGCATATGTATATACATATATATATTTATAAATATATGTATATACATATGTCGACCGATATATTCGACAGGTTTGATAGAAAAAGGGAAATCATTAAGTCACCCGGATGTTATATGTGGACACCATAGGCCAAGTTTTCGCCCAATTTTATCCATTTTAAGCACAAGATACACTGTTATCAATAAAACTCGCTCTCTTATTTTCAGAGAGATATGTAACTCACATATATGCGGTTTAAAGTCACTTGGAATTTCGAAAATCGTTGTGTTAGTTATATGGGAGATAAAAGAAATATTGACTCGATTCAACCCATTTTTTGCACACAGAGAAACCATTGTCAAGAAATTATTATCCCTGAATTTCAATTGTATATCTCACACATTAGCCGATTTTGTGACAAAAAAGTCTACTATATATGTATGATGTGGTCCAAATATTCGGTACCCGGGTGGTTGAACAGTTTTGGTGGATTTGAACAATTTTTGGTTTTAAGGTGGAATACTCGAAGTGGATTATTCTTGCCAAGTTTGGTGAATTAATCAAAAAAACATCATTTTATATGGGAAGTAGGCGTGGTTGCAGCCGATTCCGCACCGTAAAAGAAGAATCTTAAAACCTTGTTACGTATGCGATTTGGAATCTCCCCCCCGTCGGCCCCGGGCGCAACGTCTTGGGGGCGGCAAAACGATCTTCGCTGTTTTTTAATATTCAGAAAAATATGTACTTCAACAAATTTTTTTACAAAATTTATTATAAAAGATAAAGAGTTGTACACTCACAATGTAATAATCTGAATAACAATGAAAAATATTAATTTTTACTCGAATACTCTTCAGCCTTTGAATTTGTCTTATATCTTTTGGCTTATATCTTTCTTAAAAATAATGATCGAACTTAAAGATGCACTTTTCTCGCTTTGTCTAGCGACATGTCACTCTAACAGTTACCCTATGCTTTGAATGTAACAAGTAATTTTATTTCTTCAAATTTTCAAAAATTGTATTTAAAAACTCCAATTTGGGGCAAAAATTCCTGCAAACTGTGCCAAAAGTGTAAAAGATATAGGACGAAAATGGGTTTTTTCTATAGCTTTTAATAAGATGTCTTGTAAATTTACTATCAATTTCCTCAAAAACCGTATTGTGAGAATTTTGGAACTTCAGAATTTGCGTGGCTTCTAGTTCCTAAATTTTATGTATTTAATATCGAAGATATTTTGTAAAAATTCACTTTTGTTCGAACCACCTCATGAAACTTGTAGATAGGTAGATAAAAGAGAGCGGCAGAACATCCTTGGCCCCGGGCGCCCGAAGTTGTAGCTACGCCACTGATTTTACCGTTTATTTCGAGTGATTGTAAATAAGAGAATGTTAAGAACTGTGACCCACTAATAATTTCCCAAAGCACTCAATAATTACTGGCTAAGGATCGCAAAGAACTTAATTAAATTACATTTCCAAAAAGTAACCTTATTATTTTGACCATAATGTACATATGTATGCATACATACATATATACATATGTACTCTATTTTTTAGACACTATTGTATTTGTTTGTATGTCAGCTTATATGATAAGGCACGTCGACTGTATTTGTCATTCACATCAATATGTTCTCTCAAGTGGTAATTGGTTATCTATGGTTTAGTTCTGTCGCTGAGGTTTTTCAATTGAACAGTTGTCCTGTCAATGGTTTCACCGTAAAAGGCTTCATCTTTTCATCACAATGCACACATAAATTTTACCTAAACGTTTGCATGTTTGTTTGTAGGTGCTCAATCATATTTGCAATCTCTTTCATTTGTTTCTTTTATAGTTTTTTGCTGATTTTCCTTTAAGGATTAAGCGCTTTCAATTGTCTGTTGACAATCACCCCCAAAGTGTTCGTTTATTTGCTTCTTCTTTTTAGCACACAAACAATCGCCAGTAATCTTGTAATGAGAGTCTGCAAAACACTGAAGTCCATAGTTTGATCAAAATGCTTGAGTACAATTATTACAACTGTAAGTATCTGTTACATAGCCATAATATGAATGGGAAATGTGTATGTCATATGCGATCACACATGTGGCCAAATGTGTTTTCACGCTATTCTCGCTCCTCTACGCAGATATGTATGAGTATGTACGCTGTTGTGGTCGATTGCAATCGCATCGCCCTTTTCGCAACTGTGAAATTGAATGCCCAGAAACTGATGCTAATCTGAATTCGAATAACTAACAGTTTTACAAGAATTCTCTATGAAGAGCCGCACATGTGTGTGTAAATCTTTCATGGAATATTACTTCAATATTTAAAATATAAGACGTTGTGCGAAACTAGCAAAAATCTCGTAACAAGATATGTGAAATTTTGAAAATTGAATACAGTTGAACTTCCCTAACTCAAATCACCATTAAAAAAAAAAATCGAATTAGAGAGACTTCAAGTTATAGAAGTTTTCATTAAATTTTTTCAATAAGCTTTAAATACAGATTCATACACAGTTTTATTTATTTACTTCGCATAAAGATTTTTGCTTACAGGAATATACATACATACATACATACATACAGTTTAATAAATATTCATATTTAAATAGGAATTCAAAATTGCGATGAAATGCGTTACATAATTTTTGGATGACGGTTGAACAATGTCTTCCTCAGAATCTTCATCGTACTTCATGGCGCTAGAAGTGATATTCGTTGGGTCTGAAAAATTCGGTTCTACAAGTATGTTATAAGTCCAGCTGAGCAATTCTACGTGAGCAACTGTTTACAAAGTGGGATTTTCCTGAAAAATGCGACTTAGAGAATCAGATGGCAATTTGAAAATTCGATTTATGGAAGGAAATTTGTACGAAATTTGCCTTCTATTGCCAATTCCAGAGTTCGAGTGGAGAACTTCAAGTTATGGAAGTTCAACAGTTTATTAAAAATAGTTATCATATTTGTTCTTTTTCACTGTTCACTGAAAGATCAGAGGGAATTCAGTTCAATGTTTTTTAAAGCTGACTCGTTAAAAAACTGAAGAGGTCAGTATTTTAGTGTAAGTCAATTATCAATTATCAATTAATTCTACAAAAGATTTTATAAATTTTTGGACAAAAGGATTTTATGTAAAAAAAAATATTTATTGAGAGAAGTTAATGTGCGAAGATAAGGTAATATTATCAAAAGAAAAAACTAAGGCGACTTAAGGCGGTTAGAAATGAACCTATGTACATAATGACTATGTACTGAAAACCACAAATACACAACACACACAACTATAATTTTATTTGGACATTTCGATATCTGATTTAGAATTCCATTGTTAAGTTAAAAAAGATAAAAAATAGTGTAGGAATCTCTGCTAGTTTTAGAAAAACGCTGTGCAGTGATTTGGAAAAATAAATTATTTCAAAAATAGGTTTTCAATATATTAATTGTTTATAACGCTAATAATCGATTAGATGAGGAGGGTAATACATTGAGCTCACGGGATGGCTTTGCATGGTGTTTCAATCTTTCCAACAAGAAGGTTTGTTCAAAACGTGTTGCGAATTTTGTATTTCTTAAGGAAGTGTTTGTTTATTCATGAATATATACATTTTTGTCTCTTTCAAAGTAATCCCCATCTGATAAAATGCAATTTTGTCAACATTCTTTCCAGTCCTCGAAACAATTATTTTTCAGGTATAGCTTTCAGGACCTTCTTCGATTCAGTTTCTGTCTCCTTAATCTTATGAAAACGTCATCACCGCATTGCCCTAATGAGTTTGCTGAATAGGCAGAAGTGGCGGTGGATCAATCGAGACCTGTCCGTTTTGAGACACAAAACATGCTTCAAAATAGTTTAGGTCGAGCCAAAAGATGTTCCAACACAATCAAAGAGATCTCTCATTCTCAACCGACGATTTCCAAGCACCATGTTATTGACGTAGTCCTCGTCGAGAGGCTGTTGTCGTCTAGAGTGCGGTTCGTCTTGGCCCTGTGAATTTGTTGTACCACTTATAAACGTTTTTGTACCGCATTTTGATACTCAAAGGCCTTCTGCGCCATATCAACAACGGTAAGGACAATAACAATCTGCCACAAAAAAATTTGTTGCTCAATAAAATCAACCTTACACAAACAAACACTTCGCAATTATTATACCATTTGTATAAACTTCGTACCCTTTCAATTTCAAATTTTATTCAAATTCATTTTGACCTCACTCAATCAATAGTGAAAGCATGCGAAATCGTTTCCCATATTCATCCCGCTCATATAAACAATCTTTCTTAACTGGAAATATCATCTGTAGTATATGAAAACCTTAAATACGAAATATTTCCCAATAGTGTCTGTCAGTGAAATGATAGCTCTTCAAGAGCTTAATTATGATCTACATGCATATTATATGCATTTTAGATTATTAGTTCAACTGACAATTCGCTACTAGGTAGTTATGAGCATTTTACAACCTGTTTCTTCCAAGAAAGATTATTAGATAATTTAGAGCCACTATTATTTTCAATATTATCTTCTAATAATAAGAGTTGCAGCAAGTAACTGAAAAGCAAATGTACATACATAGATTAAACACAGTTCACTTTATATACTAACGCATATCTACTCAGGTATGTATTTGAAGTATATTGATGAGCCTATTTCCGGTAAAACAGTCATGAAAGTTAATTTAAATGTTCATTATTGCGTCAAGCTCTCCGTGCCATCCTGCATTCTCCATGGTTTTACATCTCAACCCAAACCTCCCATCCTTTTCTTAGCAAATTTTATTTCTTTACGCCATCAATCAAGGGCGTGCTAACCCTTCGCCAGCCGATTCCTTACTTGTTTCATTATTCCGTTCGTTGCTCATTTGCAGGAAAATTGCTATTGTATTCATTAGATCGAATGTGGAATGGTAGTAAAGGAGGCGAAACAATATTGAAAAGTCATAAATAATGAATTGAACCAGATCGACCAGCCGACAAAGAATCGAGGCATTTGCAAATAATGAAAATGTATGAAAAGTAGAAAAAAGACCGTGCCACTGCATAGGAACGCACTGAATCAATCTAAAATAGGTCGGTATACCGGCTGTTTTCACATCACCCCAGAGGGCTTGCAAAAAACCAACACTGTCGTGTGGAACATAATCAGTTCGTTCATGAAGTAAAATGTAAGACTGCTGCGAATTGCGCAGTGATTATTTCGGAAAAATTAAGTCTTTTGTGTGTTTCCCATTATTTTTAGTGCTTGGTTTTTTTCTTTCTTTGTTCCATCAGAAGGTAGATCTGGAGCATAGCAGACAAAGGAGCATGCAAATTTTCTTCTCAACCGTTTTCTCCTTTCATTATTTTCTTCTTATCGAGTCGTAGAGCAACGGTAGATGCAATTTCAGGCACAAACTTTTCTTCCTTGCATAAAGAAGCAATACAACGCTTTCTTACCCCTTTATTGATGTTGCGAAAACAGAAACAATCCATTTGCCATTGTTTTGTTAGAAAAGTTAGAGAATTGATGGGAATATTTCCGCGCCCATTACATGCATTCGAACTGATGACATATGTATGACGATCGAAGAAGCTTTGTTGTCATTCCCGCTGAAAATGTAATAGATATTTTATTAGTTAGTTTGTTCACTTGAGTTGAGGTTTTCTGAAGATTATGATTTACATATGAGATTATTCAGACGACGGTATTTCATAGCGAAAAATACGTTATATAGACATCAGCTGATTCGTTACAAACACTTAATTGAATACAAAAAACTACTCTGATTAAATTGAAAAGTGAATTTTGTCCATTTCATCTCCTTAAAAGTAATCCCCTCTTGCTGCAATACATTTATGCCAACGAATTATCCAGCCATCAAAGCACTTGGAAAAACCTCAGAGCCTTCTTCGATTCAGCTTTTATATCCTCAATTGAGTCAAAACGGTGTCCTCGGAGTGGTCATGTGAATTTGCTGAATAGCCAGAAATTGCACGAAGGTAAATTAGGCGAAAGCGGTGGTTGCGGCACGATATTAGTTGCAAATGTGGCGAAATGATCACGAATAACCGATGCAATATGAGATGGTGCATTATCGCACCACTTCTTCGTTCAATAAATTCAGACATAACAAAAATCGAGCCTCTTAAAACGATGCGTATCTCAAATACTAATAAATATTTTGACGTAAATTAGCATAGATGTCACTATGGAACAGTACTACAAACTTACAGAAAAAAATTTACCGATTCGAAAATTACGCCAAATTAAAAATTCACCTTTCAATTTGATCACAGTAGTAATTATTACTCGTGCAGATAACAGATACAGATCGAACGTTTTGTTGTAGAAAACAAATTGAGATTTGTTAACTCATTTTAGTCAATATGATTTTATTTAGTAGAATTAAAATCCTAAATTATTCTAATTATTAAGTCATGAAGACAAGATGTAGTCAGGCAGTACATATGTACATACATATATACTGTATGGTATATATAAGTGTTTAATTACACACCATTTAATAAATGCAAAAGGATAGTCAAACATTTCTAAACTGATTACACTTGAATTTCAGTGATGCACATATGTATTTACAAAAATATACAAAACAAAAAAGCTGTGAATAGAATTTTTATTTGGGATTTGAGTTCGAAACTAACAGAAACTACCGTCTTATTTATTTTAGGTTTTCTAATTTTATACAAATTTCCAAAATCCGTTTTATATCTTCGGTCAATAAACTATCAGCATATAACCACAAATACCTAGCATACCTCAGACCAGATAGTATTATGAGTAAAAATATTAAGTTTTATACCTACATACATATACACATGTATTTCACAATCTCAAGTATATATTTTTCAAACACAATTTCAAACTAATTTTATTCAAATTCATTTTAAGAATACGAATTACAAAACTTAACCACTTACATATTCACAAAAAAACGTAGTTTTTCAAGACCTTTAAGAATATTTTCATATATTTACAAACGTTTTATAATACAATAAGAGCCACACCATGTATTTGACTCTTCTTTACTTCTATCCACGTGCATATTTAATTATTGAAATACTCTTTCTTTAACGCTTTTAACGCTCAAATTTGCAAATGCAAAAGGAAAGAAACAAAAACAGGAAAGCCAAATATATTTTCGTTATTTCTTATTTCTATGTAGACGTTTCAGTTTTCATTTAATTACGTTATTGTTCGGGCTTTTTCTCTTTTCTAGCATTTTATTCGGTGTCTGGTGGCAACGTTCTTTCACTATGCCGTCATGAATAACGGAACGATCATTTGAAAGGAATGAATAGAAAAATGGAGACCGAAGTGGAAGTCCTTTTTCGTTCAACACCTTGCCGCGTTAAATAATGAATGAATTAAAAGCGAGTGTATTCATACATATATACATACAAACGCAAACACACCCACGCATATTGAACTTTCCCCAGGAGGCGCCCAAATGAGTTGACTCACAAGGACGTAACTACACACGCCAATCTATACATCTCTATATGAATATACACAATCACATATACGCACGTACAGGGATATACATACATATGTATGTATATACGCTTTGAAACCGTATGAGGGCTCAAACAAAGGCGGTCGCTGACACAATGGCGACAAATGGAGTCGCTCTGGGCAACACAGAGAATTACGAAAGTACTGTCGCTGCTCCTTTCTCTCTCACTGTCTCTGCTCCTTCAACACTAGGTAGCTCAACATTAGTACGGGGAAAAGCAGTTGAAGATGCAGGTGAGCGGAAGAGTGGCGCAATGTGCGTTCATGTTTCTATTATTCCAAAGGACTCATAATTAAAACGAGGTGTTTCAAACGGCATGGGTAAGGCCTAGACGTAGACATAAATAAATTTGTACGTACATACATATGTACGTGCGTGGAAGATTGCCGTTTATAAGTCTATAATATTAGCTTTTAACTTGACATTTTTGAGGGAATGAGTATAATTAAAATTTTGACTGCCAGAAAATATATCTATTAGTGTAATTAAAAGTGAATATTGTCTTGGAGCTCTTGGCAATAAAACAGTTTTAAAATATCAATGTAAATGCCCCAATATACATACATACTTATGTATATACATATGTATAACTATGTGCATTACCAGCTTTAATGATTTACTGAATGTATGCATTGTATCCATTCTTCTCTGCTCTGTTATCTTTTTTCTTTTAGCTGATTATATTTATGCAAATGTTAGCCAAAACCAAAAACTAGAACAAAATGGAATGCTAATGAATATTCTGATTAAGAAAGATACTAAAGAATTCATACAAAAACATTGTTACATGCAAAGAAAAGCAATGTAATAATGATGAAAACCATATAAAAAGGAAATACACATTTCTACAGTGGAATGAAAGAAAAGAATGCTTGTGTTGTTGTAGGGGGTACATTCATGTATACATACTTATTTCGTACGAACATGGATTGGTATGTAATTACTTTTATATGGTAGTAGGTGGAAAAGAGGCGGAAGTGAGATGAGCAACTGAAGACAAGCAACTGCATTGTTGCAAATTTCAATTGTTGTTCCTGAAAAATAAATGCAAATGTTCTATGAAAAGCGTTTCGGTGGCTGCAGTTGGGGGCGAGGCAAACTACCATTATTTCTAATACTTTTATGAACACTAAAGAGGCTGGTTTGTTCATTAAAATGCTGGTACATACATATGGTACATGTTTATTTTAACATGTAAACTTAAAACGGTAATTAAGGTTACTTAATAAGTAAAAAAGATCCTCATCATGGTTTTTATCGGTCAGTTTGTATGGCAGTTATATGATAAAGTGGTCAGATATATATAAATGGTTCCGACGAATGAGTAGCGTCTTGGGAAAAAAGACATGCGTCACACTCCAGATCCTGAGAAAACTGAACTCAAAACAAGGGGAGTTCGCGTATAGACAGGCGAGGAACATTCAAAACATTTTGTTTTACAAAATACGAATTATACCCAGAACAAATTTGCCACGAAGTTTGTAACACGCAGAAGGAAACGTTGAAGAATAAATATTTAAATTAGTATATGTACATATATGTATGTGTATGAATGATCAGCGTGACGAGCTGAGTCCGGAGTTGGATTATTGCTCAAAGCAACGTCAGAACCCCCGAATAAATTGCTTAGATCACATCACTACAACATATAGCTGTCAAACAAACTGACCTATCAAAATCAAGTTAAAATTTTCATAAAAGATCGTTTTCCTTATCAATGACAAACTACATAATTCTATAAAAATAGGTTGGTATGTAAAAACCACATACATGAATGACATTTGTAATTCATAATCAGTTTGAAAATGATATGCAATATTTATAAAACCTTTGGAAAGAACCGTTTGCAAATTTTATTGAAAATATTATTTTTTTATTTTAAAATATCGAAAGTCAAACATCATTAAAATTGTATGTGTATTCAAAACTCGTATTGTTTGGCATCAAAAGAACTAAATCAATTGAAAAGATTTTGGTTTGAAACACATAATCAATCATTTAATAATGCACTTAACATTTTTTGGATGATATACATACATACATACATAATTTGTTTACTATCAAGATGGCAAGAAAAACAAAATTTGCATTACTATGAAAACATTATATTTTTCTTAAGCTAAATATGCAATTCGCGTTATCCATGGAAAAGACGTTAAATCTACCGTATTATCAATTTTGGAAACGTCTTAGAATGAATTTAAAAAGTGCTAAACATGTTTAATGCATAAAATATTAGACTGTTATTCAAGTTAAATGTGAAACTCTGTTATGAGAAACTCGATTTATAGGAATAATTTTCATACGAAATAACATCACAAGCGCGTGCGTCGTTTACATTTTATAGTAAACTCAGTGCTTGCTGAGTATTCTCAAATGGAAATGGATAAGCAACTCTTAAAAATTCAGAACTTTTTTTAACTCAACTGAAGCATTTTTAAAATGCATTCCATACTCGATGTTTCACAGGGCCGATGGTATATAAAAACAACACAAGTTGCAAGTTTTACGTATATGTATGTATGTATGTTTACCATGTGTACTAACTACGAAACACGAATATATCAAACCTCCAAAACCCTACTTATGTACTTGTATAATGAAAGACTGCTTGCCTACTTTACTCCAAAAGGCAACGCCCATTTTGCTGAGAGCGGTGGCGAAGTGGTGGCCTCAGTGTATAAAGGTGTGATGGCAACAAGTGCTTCGCAGAGCGACAAATGCCAGTTGTTGGAATGCTTGTGTCATAGAGCTATCTCTTTCTATTGAGCATAGCCACCTGCTGCGCCACAGTTGGCGGTTGCCATCGCTCGTCTATACACGATGCCCACGCAGCCCCCTGCATATTTCATTTTGCTTCGTATACACATGTATGTGTATAAAAGGGGTGTGTATTCTTCGTCGCTGTTCACCATTGGCGTTGTTGGACAAGTTGTACATTGGTTGCATTCGCTCCCTTCAATAAATGGAGAGTGTGTACTTATGTTGGCGGTTGTGTATTGGTATTGGTGAGCGCCACTTTTGGTGTGTACCGGTATTAGTATTGGTGAGTGCCACTTTTGGTGTATATCGGACCGGATTTATAAAAAAAAATACTTACTAATAGCCACCTAAACGAAATGCGTGCCAATATGTAGTTTGTGTAACTCCTGACGTTTTTTGAACCAAATGAACAGTGTAAGCGAGCTTGGAGCTCTCGAGCTTCGCTCTCTTGGATGCTTGCGTATAAATCTGCTATCACATTCATTGATCAAATATACATAGTCTAGAAATGCAGTTACTGAGAGTTCATGTTACTAAATTTTCTCAGTTTCTTTGAAAGACGTATTTGGATTAAGACTTTGGGTTGGTTTAGATATTTAAAATATGATAATGCACACGTGCTGTTTGCACAGTCAACGAAAATTTTACAATTTTTCCTTTCCTTTAAATTCATTTATTGAATTTCTCAATTTGATTCGAGTTTTATGTTTTCTCTTTGCCTGCGCCACAAACGTCAATTACACTTTTGGTCTGCGGACTTCTGTGCGAGTTTCGCTCCCCGATGATTGTATCCCTCATTGCAGTAGGCCGTTTCATCTAACTTCAACCTTTACTTCTATTCAAGCTCCAACCATGGCTTTTCCATCCTCCTGGGCGAGCTTGCCAACATGTTCACACCTTGACATGGCAGTTTATTTGCTTGTTCACATTCTCAATCGTCTCAAATGCAATGGTATTCAGGTACATAGAGATGTACATGTGTAAGAATTAAATAGCATAGATATTCGTATGAATGGTTGCATATTTTTTCTAATCTCTCCTTCAGTTTGATTTGTTGACGTGCGCGTCTGGACGCGAATTCACTTTTAGTCGTTCGAATTAAGTAAATATTTACTTAAACTCTCGAAAATTTTCCCAATTCAAAACCGAAGTTGATTGATTTTGAGTAAATAATTACAAAAATTTTACAAACGCTTATATAGTACCAGTATCCACAGTGTTGATTTAGATGCAAAATTAAGATAAATTCAAGTAAAATCTTAAACTTTAATAAACTAAATCATGATATAATTTAACATCGAAATTTTTTAGTAATAAGCGGCTTTATTAAAGCTAAATTTTAAGACACTCTGCTCCAAGTTAAACTTCAAACTTGTCTTTAATGTTCAGTTGTATTGAAATACATCTATTTAAAAACTAAAAAGAACGATTAAAGAGTAAACGTGAAATATTCGCAACAGAGGAAAATTTACACACATAATTAAATAATTGCCTAAGTTTCCCCATTCCAACCTTTGTTTATAATATCTGTATGTTATATGAGTGTATAAGGAAGTTTCCGTGTTTCCTAGTGAATCAAAACAAAAATAATGTGTTTACTAAAACTAATTATTTCATATTTAAGAAAACTTGATTTCAATGTGAAAATGTGAAAACAAAGAACGTTAAATATTGAAATTCGAAAACATTTCTCGTGCCCTTAGAATCTACCTCACGCTTTTAATGCTATTTAAATTGCATGCCAATATAAAAATTGCTAGGAAGACAGAATTTATGAAACAGAAAACAGATAACAATCAATCCACAGCGTTTTCGAATAAACTGTTTTTTCATTTGGATACCTTTTCAATGCCCAAAAAACTGATGGAAGTAATTTTGGCGGATATAAGCCTCATTTTATTCCTCATTCTCCTGCACTGTGCTTAAGATTTGAAAGTCACTTAGTCGTTTGTCATCAGTATGTGTCAGCAGCTTAATTTAAATTAATTCGTTAATAAAATCGGTTTGTGGTTGGCTATTTGCTCCAAAATACAAGTCAATTTATTTTAAAACAAAATTAAATGTTTGTTTTTTTTTTTTAGAAAACTAAACAACTTTCGTATAAAATAAAAGTAAAAAAGAACTAAAAGTAATCCAAATATTTAGATAATCATACATATGTATGTATGTGTCCATAGTAATGTTGACAGTTAAAAAAAAACTCAATACATAATAGGTTCA
Organism: Bactrocera tryoni; assembly: GCF_016617805.1. Classification (NCBI taxonomy): domain Eukaryota; kingdom Metazoa; phylum Arthropoda; class Insecta; order Diptera; family Tephritidae; genus Bactrocera; species Bactrocera tryoni. The sequence goes on from NC_052503.1 coordinate 55,698,379, forward strand.
GTAATTGATTTTAATATTTCTAAAATAATCAAATAATTTGACAGGCTTTGAATCTTATGTTAAATACCATGTTTCCATAGCGCGTGGCCTATAATTATACCTTTGTAAACTTATTTCCTATGTTATTCATGTGCGTCTTAGTAAATATGTTCAATTGATTATAGATGACCTTTAAAACTACTTTGTCAATCATTTGCAAAAAAATTTTTCTCCTATTGATAAAGAAAATTTGAAAACTAAAGCGAGAAAATACTTAGGATATTATCATTCCGAAATTTTATAAATATATTAATTACACAAATTTTACTACATTCCCATGTGCACCAGCTGTCGAACTTTGTTTAAATTTGAACTCTCAAATTTATCTAAAATACAAAACAAAGATATGTTTTAAAAATTAGACAACAACAAGTATTCTGCGATAGTTTCTTTAATTTTCTCAAGACTTAACAAACCGTAAATAAAGTAAATAGTAAAGTAATTTTAATTCAACAACTTCTTTTGTTTAACTATATAACTAAATGAAAAAATTAGAATTTCCTTTAAAGCTATATAAAAGAGCAAAAACTTAATACTGCAATACCAGTTTCGGTGTCAATTTGTTGTTTTCTTGGGAAAATCGATAATAAATGTGGTAAAACCAAAATCTCGGACTATTTTCAAACTCTTCGCATGTGGTTATGTACATACATATGTACCTATGTATGTGTCTGCACATATGTATGTATGTATGTATATGAATATTCTGCATGTATGGAAATTTAACAGAAAACTTTATCTTAAACTTCGTACTTCACTTTTGATATCAGCAAATATTTCTATAATATGAAAGAAAAGAGCAAAATTTTCAACAGTTGTATCGGCTGTATCTGCATGTTATAAGTATATGTCTGTGTGATCGTTGTGTATTTAACTGGATTTTTGGGGCGGCATTTCGATGCCCCAAGGTCTTGTGGCAGCACTGTAACCAACAATATGGCTAACAACGTCCAGTGTACATACCTTTGCAACAATAACAAAACACCACCAATGTCAGTAGGGGAGAAACTCTTACCACCTCTTTCTGCGAACAGTTCTGTATTTACACACAGCTAGTGTTTTATGTTATTGTTGTTGTCTGAACTTAGCTCTCCACTTTAATACTTATACGTATGGAACTCTGTAGACAGTTTTACAACAGTAAATGGACATTGACTATGATATGAGAGCCAGTGCTTGTGCAGCCATGGTGAGTAGCAAAGTGGTCATTATTATATGAATGAGGTTAGGTTTGGTGTATATGAATATAAAAATAATTAATTATTACATTTTATCACTGTCGAAAAATGTTAAATTAAACACATATTTTTTTAGTAGGTCGGATATATGTATAATACATGGGCGTATGTAAATAAGTGGGAAGTTAATATACGAATTAAAACGTTTTAACCGGAGTATGCCATATTCCATACGTATGTATATACATATGTACATACATGAATTTGTATATACTTGCACTGCATATGAATATACAAATATATAAGTATGTAGATAGATATGTAGATATATATGAAGTATTTACCTACTGTGGGGATGAGGTTTACATTCGCATTTGCTATTCGCAAATCCAAATTCGCCTCTTCGTATTCACATATTCGTCATCGCCGTTGCCAGCGATGTAGTCGTCGTGGTCGTCGTTGCTTGCTCAATACCATCCCCACTGCCGTCAGACGCAACAAACTGCTCATAACTCCAGCGCCATTTACATATCCCCAAACATTGCCGTATTCGTTGTGCCTGTGTGCTTTTTCTTCTACTGTGTGTTATTGTTGGCGTTGTGGCATTCTACTAACTCGCACTCGTATTGGAGTGTTGAACTGGATTGGATTGGATTCGGATTTTTTTGCGTATCTGTGAAATTGTTTTGGCCCGTGTCGTTGGTCGTTTGTCGTTTGTTCTCTTTCGATTTTTTCTTCGATTTTATTCAGCGTGTTTATTGTTGCTATTGTTGCTGCTGTTTTTGTATGTCTCATTTGGTTCTTTGGCGCTCTTCTCGCTTTAGCCAAATTTCCACAAAAGTTCAACTCAGTTGTGTGACTTTTTCAATTGGCTCCAGTTTCACGCGGCGGTTTTGAAAACGTGGCCGACGCGAATTTCAAATGTGAGCGCGTTCCGTTGTGCGTTTCTAGTGTGCTGTGTGTACTTTATTTCTAAGTTTAATAAATCGAATAGAACGATGTACGATATACATAGGTATGTACATATGTACATATAAACTGCATTACGACGGATAAAATAAGATATTAATTTCAAAAAACTATTTGAAGTGATTTTTTGTGTTTAAGCACTAATATCTATATACATATGTACATATGAATGTATCCTCATGTATACGTGAGCCTGTATAATACGTACATACATATTCTTGAGCGAAAACGCTTTAAGAATGTTATTTAAATACAGCGATGAAAAAAAAATCAAAAGCCATCCACAAATAACCTAATAATAATATCCCCATTGAAGTAGATTGAAAATCAAAGTTCTTTCTACTTATTAGATAGACAGATAAATGAGGTTTGCACCGCGACCGAAGGTCTATTGTGCCCACCCCTAAATCACAACGACAAGGATTCTCAGCACATTAGTGAATTCCAATATACTATTAGGACCTATTGAGGCGATGTGATCCCCATTAAGGAACATGAACTTTAGAACTTACTTATTAGAAAACGCATCAATTGCCCAATAAGAAATTCGATTTTTTCAAATATCCGCGCTGTACAATACCGCAAATATCGCATCAGACATATAACAGCGATGTTGTAACAGTTTCAATCGAAATCAGTTTTGCCGTCGGTGACTTCTGATTCCATTTTAAGGGGGAATTTAGTGGAAAGGCTGGAAAAATATGAAGTATTGTTATAAAATACCACAATGGAAATTTCGATAAATATTTTAACCTTAGAGATAGATTTTTGAATTTCGAAAAACGCCAAAACTTTTCATACATTCAAAGCTGCGAGCAATGAAATAGTAGTGGATATTAGTTAAATAAATTTTGATCTATATTTATATATGTATTTGGCACTTCAAAAGATAATGGTGCCGATTACTTTTAAAATACTTCCCTCCACCAGAAGTTTTCAGTGTTTCGTGAGGGTATTCAAGTACTTTTAGTTACCCGTTGAAAACTGACTTTTTGGATAGAAAATACCGACATTCAAAGCATAATACATTATCCCTAATTAACGCTCATACTTATTTCGAGGTATTGAAAAAAACTTAGATTTGCTTTTAGTTCAAAATTGCCAAGTTTAAAGTTTTTGCTGCTTTATTTGAATAATGGTGGATAATAAACTCATTTGTATTGGATCCCTTATTAGACTTATTTTAAATGTTTTACATTTCTCAACATGAAAAACTATTTAAAGCTGACGAGACAGCAGAGGCATACTCTTGATGAGCAGAGTATATATGTATGTATGTACATAAGTATATGTACATTTTTTTATTATAACCCCGATGCTTGATAGTAGCCTAATAAAATCGTTGAAACCGAGTATGTGAATAAAATGGATCTAACGGAGCGATATTCAAACGCAGAACTAAAATAAGCAATTAAATAAAAAAATGAATACATTATTTTCAGAAACAATGCATGCTATTAGAGGAACACACAAGGACAGTAAAACATACAATTAAAGTGATAAAATAAAACAATGGAGCAAGTTTCTCGAAATATCAGGGAAGCGAGCCAAAGTCAATAAAATGTACATATGTACATACATATATATCTATGCACCCATGTATGTATATGAATAGTCCGACTTGTGTCGAAGAAACATTATAAATAGTAATAAAAAAATTAATCATAAAAAGTTATTCCGTAAAAAGGCTAAAGCCAACCGCAATAATAAATCGTGAACGCGCGGTCACAACCATAAAAGTCCATCTACAACAGCCAAAATTAAATATTATTCACAACAATAACACCGGTCAAAACCGGTGTTTTGATTGTAAAAGTTTTTAATTTGTTACTTGTATCGTCTTTGTGCTTGTGTATGTGATGCTAGTGAAAGAATATCCGTTCAAATATAAAGCCCAATATCTAATCAAAGTAACCGCATCTTAGTTATATTTGCGCATTTGTGTGTGACCTTCGTTTGGGCTGGGATGAGTGTTTCAAATTGGGCCATCAAGTGCAACAACAACAATGACGAGCAAAACACTGATTTTGTAGCTTGAAAGCTGCTGTAGAAATGACAAAACCTCCGATACACAATTTACGTCGAAGCCGATACGAAATCACATAAAAATTCTCAACAAGTTTATTACTTTTAAATCGTGCAGTGGTCAAACCCGCAGCTTACAAATTCATATTCTTTTAAAAACCAAACAATTTCGAATATCTCGCCAAAGTGACACGTATTGCGCTTGTAAAACACTCCGTGCCTGAACTAAGTATCTATAAATATTCATCGGCACCAGAGTCACAACAAAAGGCGTTCTCTATAAACATACCGAAACAGCATTTAGCTGCAACATAAACTGACTTGAGTTTCACTACGGAGATATCAAAAGATTAACTGGAAATGACTAAAATATTAAGGTGAGTACTTATTGGAAATTGAACTAATTATTCAAGAGTTTTTTCTTTCTCTTTTTCTTTTACTGTTCGAAAGTGTTTGGCAATTGAACCTAAAAATGAAACTGCAATCTTATGAATTGAAATTCCGTTTTTTCAATATTCTGAAGTTTTAAAAAATGATTTTTCTTTTTTCTGTAATAAGTGCAAGTCGTTTAAAAAAATCTCGAATCGATTTGTTGAACCGTCTAACCTGATCTCCCCTGAACCCCTTACAGACACATTGAAGCATTTAATTTACTTGTAGATATGCATAAAACTAATATGAGGTTTAATAAGCAGACCGGCAGCAGAGTGATATTTTGGAGTTAGGAAGGGCTAAATTTGGGTAAAACCGAAGTTTTCATACTTTTGCAACTTGCAAAGACTGAAGCCGAGGTAATACCTTCAGATACATAAGGCTTGTTAATCATATACGGTCTAGGAAAAGTTTTTAACCGACTTTATTTATGCAAAGATGCACCGTTATTGGAAAAATATGCTCTTTAAATTTTATTAATACGTGAGTTACATTGGTCGATATATGTGGTACAAAGTCCCCCGGAAATTCGAAAATCTTTATATTTGGTACTATACATATATGGGGGCTAAGGCAAGTATTGACCCGTTCAATCCACTTTTATCAGGAAATTATTTTCTCCAAATCCCACACATTCTCCAAAATTTTTCGGTAAAAGGTAAACTAAAGGTACTGAGTTCACATAATTGGTATCCAGAGGCTTGAACAGTTCTGGCGCAATTTGACCAATTCTTGGTCTAAAACTATGATACTTCAAAGGCACAATTCGTGCAAATCTTAATCTATTTAGATTAATTGCTTCTTGATTAGTGTACTGAAAAGTGAAAGAATCAAATGTCATTTAAAGCTGTGTTAAATGAGAAGTAGACGTGGTTCATCCATTTCGTACTGTGACATGTGAATTAAAAGAATTTATATACTTAATTTAGTTGGCATTTGTTGATCGGGTAACGAGACATATGATACTACGTATACATAAGTGAGCGATGACACACCCTTTGTCCAACTTTGACTGCGTCTCCTATAAAAGTGTCTCGAACCTCCCGAACCTAAACTTAATGTGTCTAGTGTATTTAGTTATTGATTAATTGGTCTTTTAGTAGTTAGTTATCTCGAAAAATGTGCTTATTTTAACATGAATGATTTGGAAGATATGAACTTTAAACCTCTCAGGGGGCGGGGCCACGCCACATGTGGCGAATTACAGTTTTATATCTTAATTTAGTGCTTAGTTAACGCATTTTATAAGCTTTCATTTTATGAAGTTCTGTGGGCGTGGCAGTGGTCTAATTACGCCCATGTACGAACTCTCTTTTTGCCACGGAACATAATACCGAAGTTCCGATAACTCAATCTTACGCAAGGTATAGCTTCCACAAACAGGCAGACGGGCGGACAGGCAGTCACTCGGATTTCAACCGGCTCATCATACTTATATATACATATTTTAATATCTAACTGAACTTGGTGAAACAAACAACCGTGAACAAAAGTATTATACTCTGCTGCAACATGTTGGAGGAATATAAGCACATGAAAATAGTAAAGGAAATGGTTGAATTTTGTTATTTAACATATTTTTCACAATAATTTCTAACTTAGATTCCTACCATTACTACTCTTAGCTGTATGCACCTTACGAAAAGCTCAGATTGCATATGTTTTTGAATATTTTTCCCAAAATATTGAATGAATCCATTGTGTCCAGTGGCATAGCTATGGGGGGAGAGGCGAAGGGGGCCGTCGCTCCGGGCGCAACGTTTTGGAGGCGGCAAAACGATCTTCGCTGTGTTTTAATATTGAGAAAAATACTTCAACAAAATTTTTTACAAAATTTATTTTAAAAGATAAAGAGTTGTACACTCACAATGTAATAATCTGAATAACAATGAAAAATATTAATTTTTATCGAATACTCTTCAGTCTTTGAATTTGTCTTATATCTTTTGGCTTATATCTTTCTTAAAAATAGTGATAGAACTTAAAGATGCACTTTTCTCGCTTTGTCTAGCGAAGTGTTACTCCCACAGTTACCGTATGCTTTGAATGTAACAAATACTTTTATTTCTCCAAATTTTCAAAAATGGTATTTAAAAACTCCAATTCCTTCAAATTGTACAAGATATAGGACGAAAATGGGTTTTTTCTATGGCTTTTAATAAGAAGTCTTGTAAATTTACTATCAATTTCTTCAAAAACCGTATTGTGAGAATTTTGTAACTTCAGAATTTGTGTGGCTTCTAGTTCCTAAATTTTGTATACTTAATATCGAAGATATTTTGTAAGAATTCACTTTTGTTCGAACCACCTCATGAAACTTGTAGGTAGGTAGATAAAGGGGGGCGGCAGAACATCCTTGGCCCCGGACGCCCGAAGTTGTAGCTACGCCACTGATTGCGCCACAACAAAGGACTTAAATGCATACATAGGTTGAGAGATTTTGCTAAACCAACACGAAATTCAATGGTAATTAGAATATTGCAAACGAATTTGAAACTAATTTAATCGTTTCCGTATTGCCCATTTTATGGTAATGTGGAGTAAAGAATATACATACATACATATTCAACCACAAGCCCGCTCGTAAGACGCGTCTGATGCCGACAGCGTGTGGTCTATACAAATTTAAATGTTGTCAGGCTGTGGATCACAGGGAAAAAGCCTTTTTTTAACTTTTCAGTGCCATTTTGTTTGCGATTAAATATTGCTAAAGTACATTGTATACCAAACACTTTTTTCACTGTACTATATGTGCAAAGAATATGCTGAAAAGGTATATAAAAGTTCGAAAAAACATGAAAATATTTTGGAAGAGATTCGGTTTCTGAACAAATGTTAGAAAAAATATTCGTACGTACTCGTATCACTATTGTTAAGTCAATAAACGTCTGAAGGCCTTTTTAACAAATCCGAACTCTTGATTACCACTCATTCATATGTATTATCATTATTACCCATTTTTTCAAATAATTTCCAATTTTATTACAAAAAAAGAGTTTGTGATATTGTATTTCTAACAATGATGCTTCACCGCTACTCAATCAGTTAAGTTTAAAGATGGTAGAATACATAATAATAAAAAGTATTATAAATGCATTACAAAAAACTGATTAACACTGACAATGGATAGTCAATCGGTTACACTGACAACTTCCGTTTTTGAACACTTCGCTCTCATTCGGTCACACGCGTTCTCCACAAAACACTATGCATGCCATCAATTTAGGCAGTCAGTATGAAATGCTATCTAACAGACTTGAGTTCAAAATCCGACACTGTAAGCGGAAAATGTTACTTTATTAACAAATTGCCTAACAAACAGAAATCTTATTCCACTTAAGCAAACAATGCCACCGCACAAAGCACTCTCGAATTCATTCATACTCTATTTCATAACATTAAAGCAGAATTAAAAAGTTGGAAAAGAAATCGATTCATCTAATCGGAAAGATAGCGGGCTGGTTCCAAGACGTCTAGGCGCAATATCCATTCAAATACGCCTTGACGGCTTTCTCCACTCACGCAGAGCGCTCGCAGCTCGCGCGTTCAGTCGCGTCTGCGCCCCATTGCGCATCTACAAGTATGTATGTAAGACTCTATTTTGCGGCCATGGTTTTATTAATCCGGTAACACCAGTTGAACAGTAATAGATATCAGTGTTTGAAATTTATAGCTCACAGCTAAATTACATTAACATGTAAATATGACGCGCAAATGCAGCAGCCGCTTATGAAAAAGTGAACAAGAGACGGATGGGCAGCGAACAGTCAGCAGGTTTTGACCGCCGGCAACTACTATGCTGCTCGTGCGACTAACTAACTTATAGGAACACAGTGGGAACAAATTGCCCGCTGCCACTTGACACATGAGCAAATATTTTCTACAAAACAAACTCAACAATAAGAATAACAATAGTCGTGTATTGGACACTCACAGAAAGGGCAGTAAAGGAGGACAGAAAAATGGTCAGAATCGAATGGAGCCCACCAAAAAAGGGAGACAAAACAATAAGGTTCCACATAAACGCAACAGAAGAGGAGTAAAACGTAAGCAACGATTTCGAATATGCTTTGAAAGTGGCTTTAGGAACGTTGCTCCACTATCTGTATGTTTGTCTGTCTGGCAAACAAGAATTATGATCGGCTTAGCCACATGCTGAGCCACTGCTTAACTCGCCCATTCAGCCACCAGACTCGCGCAGGCTTCTTGGCTTCCGAGTCAACGCCGCACCGAAGCGATTTTTGACACTTCAGAGTGGATAGCTGCAACTAACGTACTTTTTTGTATCTTTTGTTGATATTTTTTATTACTTTTACTGTCCTTTTCCGCGCCATTGCGGCTGGCAGCTGGTCGCTTGTTTTACATGTTGCTTTTGTTGTTTCCTTCTCTGTTCTTGGCGAAACAGTAGTACCCCAAATGTCGTTTCGGTCTAGTCTTCGTTTGTCAAAAGCACCGAGTGTTCTTGTGTGTGTGCATTCTTTTCCGTTTGTGCACCTTTTTAGGTGCGCTTTGTTCCTTGGCAGCCCCCTAATGTTTATAATTAACTACTTTCACACTCGAATACAATCACGCACGCATGCGGGCCACATTTGCCGCGCACTGCCCGCCTCTTTATCCCCCTCGCTCACATGATCCAAGCCAACGCTGCAAATTGAAGCAATAAACCTGTAGGTGGATGCTATGAAAGAGCCACAGGCAACAAACCCCTGTTGCTCTGGTTTTTCAGTTTGGCATGTGTTTATTGTTTTAATTAAAATTTCAATGGAATGGAACAGATTTTGGAAATTCGTCCAGTAGTTTGTCCAAAAATCTGAAAAAAATTTATTTTTTTGCATATTTTAAATGAATGCAAAATTAGACACCTCCTGTGTACTTTATAAGTATTAGAAAGGTTTTGATCCATTTTTTTGTGAGCTTAGGCTTGCTGTTGAACGTAATCGGTCCATTTCCTCGCTCACAAAATGCCATTAAACGAAAACTTCTATGCAGATGATCGCAGTTGTGAGAGTCACTTGTGAGCTGAAAATGCTTAAAAAACAACCTAAATGGTTTCTGGGACATCTTCCGCCAATGTGAAAATTTGGTGAATGGTATGATAGCGCCGCACACTCTCCATATAATCGTCATGTTGGAAAACCATAACATGTGAACCTCAGTGCAACCAGCTGATTTTTGGCACACGATATCGGCACACCTCTGAAATATCTCATTGAAATTCAGAGATCTTTTCCCGATAATAGTGTGCGCTTGTAAAAAAAATTGGCCTTCATATATCTAATATATAGGTTGAACTACCGATCAATAATGAAATCTTAATCTAATCACACTAAGTTCTTATGCATAAAATGGATAAAATTTATATACGTATAGCCCAACTTATTCCCTTATTCTTAGAAACTTAGACTTAATGTCCAATGTGTCAGTTCAGCATGTGAACTATCTTCACAAAAGTGTATGTATGAAACTATATTCTCGAGTAAAATTTGAGTAATGTCAAACCTTAATTCAATGAGTCCAGACCCCTTATAGTGATTTCACACTTTCCACCTGGCTTTAAACCATTTATATTGATCGAAATTTGTGATACCTTAAAATTGGTTATTTGTCGGCTTTTATGTTACTCCATAAATTCAATAAAAAATGACATTCGAAAGACTTAAAACTGTATTTTCTATTTAGTTTCAATCTTGCGTTAATTTTATGAGATCCTGTAAAAGTCTCAAAACAAAATCCTCTGCTTACTATGGTACGTACAATTCATAATAAGTGAGACATGAGTATAAGTGGCTAATTCATTTTGTGTGAAAATTAATAATACAAAAATGGCAATTTAAAATATTCTGCAATCTGAATGAGAGCTTTAGAACAAGCGATTTGTAATGCCACTAAATTTCACCTAAAGATTAACCCAGAGTTTGAAAAGCTATAGTGCTTCGGAGAGAGAGTTTTTATGCTCATTCTAATATGTCCTTAAATTGATCTTAATAAATTTACGTTTTAATAGTAGGTAATATAATTATTAAATAGCTTAGATATGGGTTATTTCATTCAGCTGTCAGGAGGTTCAATTTAAACCTTATAATAATTAAATTGCTCGGTTATGTCGACAGAATCTTACCGAACTTGGTGTTGTATTTTGCCATAAAATTTTTTTGATTTGCTATTTAACGGAGATAACCAATCTCACTGGTACGAGTGATCTCGAAAACATATTGACGACACTATTACGAGTATCAGTTTTAAAAATTTTCGAGAAATACTTAAAATTGTTTGGTTACACTGAAACAAAAACAAGTAAAGATTCGAGACAGTTTCCGAGTGAGATATACTATAACATTTGGCGTTCTTTAATTTTTGACCTATGACTGGATTTTTCAGGCAGTGATTGGAAGTCTGTTAATGACTTTTATGAAAACAGTCATTCCATTAGATCAATAATATACATATAATTTCAATTTTGACAAGTATTTGTTTGTTTGTTTTCTTTTAATGTATAAATCTCGCTGTTGGAATACCTCTGTATCAAAATAGGTTTGAATATTAATAGTTGGCGTAGGATGTACAATCGAATTTGATCTTCTTTAGATGGTCACCACAGTATATGTCAAATACCATTTTACAGATCAACTGCAAGATGGCCACAACCAACGCTTTCTCAAAATATATAAACAGAAGAACAGAGGACGGTTAACTCGGCAAGAAGATACGTGCAGTTTGATTTTTGTGAGTACTTGTAGAAATGCTTGCATTGGGAACACGGAAAACTGAGTAAACGTTATGACCCATGTACATATGTATGTGCTTGTTCGACTGAAACTTTCAGTGAAATATCTAACAAATTATGTCCAAGAAGCAGAAATAAACTTATACGTATATGTATGGTGGAAGTCGATGTAGACTTCACATCACATTTATGTACTTCAATTAAGGAAGTTTTCTATCGAAACTTAAAATCAGTTTTGCTATTTGACATATGAAAACATCTCTATATGACAACTAGTACTTTCATTCATCGTAAAAATCCATCGCCTTGTCACACATCTAACAAAAACGTAACCAAATTCTTTAGAGCGAACTTATGTAAGGTCAAAATAGATTCCGATAAGTTAGCCTCCCTAATTATCTATTAGTATTAGCAAATCCTAATAAAATACGTAATTTTCAAAGGGTACATATAAGTGTTTCACACAAGTATTCACTCACTAATTTGTTTAAATATTTGATCAGCAAATGCAACTTTAACGAAGAGCTGTTTGTTTGTTTTACAAACTTAATTTCATTAAAGATTGTTTGCCAATTATTGACTCAACTGCGCTAATTTACATGCAAATGATGAAAGTGTACTAAACCTTTTAGAAGGTGGGAATGCTGGAGACGAGAGGACAGATAGACATAGGAACACAATGCGTCTCATCTCATATTTGGATATACACGTCTACACCTATCTTTATTATTAGTTTTAAGTGTTATAGAAAACTTTTAGGTGAATACAATTATTATCCGTGCAACATTTTGTGAGAGCAAAAAATAAAAATAAAAGACATAGGGATAAACTTATAAGTAATAATGAGACGGCCGTAAGCGGAGTAAAAAATAATACTCGAAATTCGGCGCAGCAGGATTGCTGATTCTAACTACTGTGGAGAGATAGCCGGCTGTAATACATGTGGCAAAGTCCGAAACTTGCCGAAGTTATTGACTCGCATGCGTGTATATATACACAAGTATATACACGTAAAGTTAACCAAACATAAAAATCTCACAGTCACTTTGGTACAATTCGAATGTGGTCTGGCATGTCACTTCTGTCCAACAAGCTGTTTGACACTTCTGTACCATGGAAATAAAAGTACCACAACAAAAACACAAGTGAAACCAAAAAGGCATGTACCAGCCATACTGTTAAGAAACTATCATCTTCCAACAATGACTCTGTTTGCTTTCATTGGGGATTAGACAGAGTCATGCAGGCTATTTGCATCCACTTACTTGGGCTCCAACTTTAACGGCTCATTGCCGACGCTGGATATGTGTGCAACGCCGACTCCGACCTCCAGCTGTTACCATAAATTTGCAGCTTAATCCGTCGAACAATTTCGCAGCTAGGCAGCCGGTCAAATTTTGATGGTAACTTTAGCAAAATCGAAGATTAACACGCGAACATTTGCCGCCAACACCATTACTACCATAACACTTTCATTTTATATTCTGAAAGGGTATAAATTGTGACGAAAAAGTACTCGGAAATTGTAAAAATAATACTTATTCATCAATATCTATTTTGTCACCTTCAAAGTAATCCGGACGAGATATAATACACTTATGCCAACGATTTTTACAGTCCTCGAAACCCTTTTCATAAGCACTTTTTGGGATGGCCTCAGCGTGTTATCTCTTCGATCGACTGAAAACGGGTTCCAAGAAGCGGAAATTTTAGTTTTAGCAAAACTCGCACAGAGCCAAATCTGGTGAATACGGTGGTTGATCAATGGTGTTAAATGCGTTTTTGGCTTCAAATTCGGTCACAATCATGGCTCGATGAGATGGTGCATTACACCGTGTAAAGTCCATGAAGTGTTCTTCCACAATTGCGATCCAATACGGCAAAATAGAACTCCTTACAGACCATCGGGAACAAATTCATAATGCACCAAACTACGAATAACGATTTTTCTTGGTTTCAGTTCAGATTGTTGACTTGTTTGCGTATCAAACTCATGCCGATGGAACAAGGGCAGTTATAATGCTCTCCATAAATATGGTATGGGAATTGGCATGATCTAGCTTGTCCAAAGAGAACTGTTTACGGTACTCTTTCTCAAAAAATAAATCAGTTTTATCAGGACGAGTCAAGCAAGAATGCCTTTCATACCCAAAATATCCTGAATTATTCGAACAGACCCGCGAGAGATGACGAGCTGTCATGTCATCTCTCTAACTCTTGCCTGACGACTTTCAAGCATCATATCCTTCACTTTTTGAATATTTTCATCAGTTAAAGAGGTCGCAGGTCCTCCAGAACAAGACATATCTTCAACGATCTCTCTGAGGGGTACCGACTTAAGCAGCTGCTGTAAGCAAACTGATAGACATATCGCGTTCATACATATTTGACATAGTAATTAAAGACAGTCCTGGCAACTTAGCAATATACCTGTTTTTCAATATTATTTACTCGGGCAATTTAATTACAATTTCCGTGTGCTTTTTTGCCACAATGTATTAAGTTTTACACTAAAATAGAAACCCGAGGCCCTATAAAGTATATATAAAAAGTAATGAAGGGATAAGTTGGCTGTGACCGTACATTTTATATTCTTGCAAGAATCAAAACCTGTGAAAATACCTTCAGATGTTGAGAAACTTTATTTAAAAAATTTCGCGAAAGAATTTAACATTCATTATTGGAAGAAATTTTATTCGCGTCAGCTAAAATTATATGAAAACACCGTCAAATGAGGTATATATTTGTATGTGATATCAAGTCGACCGAAGAGGCTGGAAGACGTCAACCAAAGGATCAGAATTGATAATGTTAGGGATATGAGATTTATATCAAGTTATAGAACAATTCCGTTCTAATTCAGCGCTAAACCAAATAATTTTTAAGATAACTTGTCCTTTCAATTTCATTAACTCCATTTTTTAAATTTTCAAACCACAGGTGGCCTTCTTAATTTTCGGTTGAGTTATGGCACTTTACACGTTTTGGATTAATGGCGTTTTATGGGCGTGTCAGTGATCCGATTCCGCCTATCTACGAACTCATCCTCAGTATTTTGTCAAGGAACGCGTATACCGCGAAGTTACAGCTGGTACTGGTGGACGGACGGACGAACGGACCGACAGGCAGTCATTCGGATTTCATCTCGTCTTGTCATCATGACCCGATATCTATCTCCATTAGTTTTAGGTGATAAAAACAACCGTGAGGTGAACAAAACTATTATACTACGTAGTAACATGTTGTAGGAGTATAACAATGACCAGGGTGGCGAGTTAAGTCGATTTAGCCATGTCTAGTATCTCCGTTTGTGAGATATCGAACTGAAAATTTGCACACGTCTATTTCTTTTCAAGAAGCTGCTCGAGTGGAACTGACCGATCAAAATCAAACGGCACTGTCATTGTGGCAAGAATGCACATGCACATACATCGTATTAAAATCGAACTCTTTATTACTGAACCTTCGTACATATGTATTTAATACACATAATGTATGCAAATACCCAGCAGTAAGTAGCGCTGTCTTAAGTTTCTGAAACAATATATATGTATGTACATGTATCAATCTGCCGTCTTAAATTCGTCACTTCAGTCACCTGTGGCTGGTACCTCATTAAAGTAGATTCTTACTGTCCAAACTCTATTTGGTTATGCTAGTTTATCATCCTAATGTTAGGTGTTTGTTCGATTCTCCAAGGTTTGACTATTGATCAAGTAATAATATAAGATATTTGCATTATATGCTCCCGACGATAAAGCGATTTTAGAAATTTTATTTTAGGCTGGAGTATTATAGAATATAATTTTCACAGTGTCATAACTTTTAATATGAGGTTAACACGGTCAGTTTAACCTTACATCCATCCACATGTGTATACATATTTCAGGCTTAGCAGCGGCAATAAGTAGTCGGATGAGATTGCAAGTGTTAACGCAGTGTCCGTTTTAAGCCATAAATTCCGCTGCAACCTGCTGTTAAGGCAATTATGTTTTTTATATCATGAACTGTTTTTGTTGTTTGTTCTCCACCGTTTGTGTAAAATTAGTACAGTTATTGTTGACAAAATACAAGAAAAAATGCTTTTGACTACAAACTGTTGGCGGTCAGCTTCTGCAATTTTCTCGACGCGCGCACATATTTTACAACCTAATCAAGTAGTTAAGACGGAAGATCCGTAAGCAATTTGTAAGAAGTCCCTTATTGATAATGCAAAATATGTATTTTTTTTATTAAAAGTGCATATATTGTATGTGTATTTAGTTGCACCAATTCATTTCTGATAGAAAGAAAAGTAAGGAAGGAGTATGAAGGAGCTACAGAGTATAATAGTTTTGTTCACCTAACGGTTTTTTGTATCACCTAAAACTAATCGAGATAGATATAGATATATGTATATAGGGTCAACTTTATATACAAAAATTACGTATAGCGTTGTTTGTCCGCGATGGACTCCTAAAATACTGAACCGATTTTAGATTTGATTTGCGCACCATGTGCAATTTGATCTAAATTAAAAGATATGATAGCTTACATCTCAATTTATAATCGCAATATTATTTTATTGCAAATTATTTTCTGCTGAACAAGGCAGTTTTTTTTTTCTTGGACGCACCAGGTGGGACCGGTAAGACATTTTTAATTTCCTCGATTCCCGCCAAATTAGGATCGCATCAGAAAATCGCATTGGCCGTTGCATTATCAGGCATAAGTCTACTTTGCTAGATGGTGGGCGAACGGAACATTCAACATTCAAACTACCATTGGACATTCAAAATAAACCAAATGCAATATGAAACGAAAAGAAAGAAAAAGAATAGTGGAATGGCTGCAGTTTTGCGGACGAGTTCAATTATTAGGTTGTCAAATATCTCCCTTCCGCCTTTTTGAATTTTGAATTTCGCGGCTATGTTCATACTCGTATCGCTCGTATCTGGCAATACTATATATATTTGAAAGGTCTTGACATAACCTACAAAATGACGCTATGCATGATTAGATTGGATATTACGTTCAACAGTTATAGACGTGTAAACATGGAGTTCACTATTTTTAATTTTTCCTTCGTTAAAGGCAAATTCGCTAGAGAAACGTTCCGTGAGATTAATGTTGTTTTGGGGGAAGGTATTCTATCACTTCGAACTGCGGAGGAATGATTTCGACGATTCTGAGCTGTTGAAAACGACACCATGGATAAGCCAGCCGGCGGAAGACCTGTGACGACGAATACCGATCAAATCATGGAAAACATCGAGTTCGACCGGCATGTGGCATCTCGTGCCTTCAGGACCGCTTGAAGCAGGCGATCGACTAGAAGCGTCCAGAATTGGCCAACAGGAAGGCTGTAGTGTTCCACCAAGACAACGCCAGACCACACACTTCGTTGATGACTCGTCTGAAACTACGGGAGCTCGGATGGCAGGTTTCATCGCATACACCATATAGCTCGGACACAGCGCCAAGTGATTACCACCTGTTCCGGTCTCTGGAGAACGCCCTTGTTGGCGTAAAGTTGAACTCAAAAAAGGCTTGTTAAAAGTAGCTGTCCGAGTTCTTCGCAAATAAGGAGGGGAGCATTATGAGATATCTGACAACCTTAAATAATTTGGGATGAGTGCACAATAGCACATAAATATTTACTCGAAGCTTTGCAAAGAACTATGTAAGATCTAATCGTCAATGATACAATTTTCTGTGGTCTTACTTTTGTCTGGAGATTTTCGACAGACCTTACCGGTTATATCTCACTCTACTATCGCGGATGAGATTAATGCATGTTTGAAATAATCAATCATATGGCGAGTGTTGAAACACTTCGATTGACCATAAACATGCGCGTACAACTGCGTAATGATTCATCCATCTGCACAAATATCTTCCGAAAATTTACTAGATATTGCAAACGGTAAAATAGAAATGCAACCAAACACGCCAGACAATTTATGCACTGTTCTTCAGAGAAAAAATGAATTACTTCAGAGTACACAGAGTAATTACTTGAATCATCACTGGCTCAGTGAGCGATCTATTTTGGAAGCCAAAAATGTTGATGTTGACGAAATTAACTTCCGGATACAACAATTGTTACCAGGCGGTCTGATGTCTGTTAAATCAATTGATACTGTTCTTAATGAAAATGAGAGTATAAATTTTCCAATTGCATTTCTGAATTCACTAGATACCATATACCTGAAATGCCACCACATAATCTTCGATAAAAGATTGGTTCCGCTATTATTCTCCTGCCTAATTTGAATCCAAGTCGATTATGCAATGGTACGCGTTTGACTATCAAAAAGATCACCGGAAATATTCGTAAAGCAACTGGAAAGTTTAAAGGAGAAGTAGACCTGTTGTCACGTATTCTAATGATACCATCGGACTCTACGATACACTTCAGGAGGCTACAGTTTCCTGTTCGTTTAGCTTTTGCAATGACGATAAATAAATCTCAAGGCCAAACAATGCCCATTTGTGGTTTGAATTTGGAAAATCCATGATTTTCTCATGTTGCATGTTCATGTGTAGGAAAACCGTTGAATCTATTTGTATTAGCTAAAGACGGATTAACCAAATATTTGTGCACCAATTAGTGCTAAATTAAATTGAGATTAAAAGTATTGATAATTCTAAATATTGCATAGTATTGTTAAAGATTTAAGACTATCTGCCCTACCTACCTCATTTATAAGCTTAAGTGCCACATGTTATTTATTAACAACTTTGTAATATACTCATTTGTTACGAATTTAAATAGAAAAATAAATAAATTTTAAAATGTATTATTTTGTAAAATAGCAACTGTATGAAAATTTTGTTCAACACAGAGGGTTATTATACCAGCTTTAACGTTTCCGTCTTCGTTCGTACATAATAATTTCATTGTATTAAGGGGTAACGGTAGTAGAAATATATATTGGATGAGCGCGCTTTTTCATGTCAAAAAAGTAACTGTAAACGTGCTCATAAGTTCTTGTTGTTAAATTAGTTAGTCAGGCAGAGAGCATTTAATGAACATAAGCTACATTCAGTTTTCTAAATTTTAGTTACTTAGTTAATTTGATCTTTTTGCTGGGTTATCAACAAGATTGTCCGAGCGGCTATATTTCAACATAAATTTAGGTATTTAGAATTTATCAGAAGTGTTCGACAAAATTATATGTTAATCAATAGTGTTTAAATAATCGTTGTTATCAAAAAAAACAAAGAAAAAGTAATTAGCGTATACCTATAATTCCCAATATATTGTTGTCGAATATATTTAATTGACATTGACCCGCAAAGTAAGTTTTTTTTCCGATTAGAAAAAAAAATGTATATAAAAGTTTGGTTATTTATAATAAATTTTCAGAAAATATGGCATATAAAGCTTTATATGATGATGAGATATTTGAAATTCTTGCAAACTGTTCTGATATTGAAGATGGAAATGAGTGCCAGTGTGAAGATATGGTGGAATATGATGTCGAAAAGGTGGATGGAAATACTTTTGAAGTGATAGAACGGGAAATTATTCCAGATTGCGGTGAAGCCTTAGATGAAGTGTTAGATTTGGAATTGCCGCTTATCACTGAGGCCGAAATATCTGGAATGGGTATATCAGTTGATAATGAGCAGCCAAGGTCAAGCATACAAACTCCATTGACCTTCACAGCAAAGAAAGCTATTTCTTGGAGAAAAAATCTAATAGAACATTCTTCGACAGCAATTCAGTTTGAACGTACACAAGATGCTGCAGATATTGAAATTAGTACAACATATTCATATTTTAAAAAATACCTTACTGATGATTTCTTCATTGGAACTGCGTATCATACCAATTTATATGCTCAACAGAAAGGTCAATTAAATTTCACCGAGTGCTCAGTCAATGAAGTTCGAATTGTTTTTGCACATCATATAATGATGGGGGTTTTAAAATTTCCGAGTGTTGAAATGTTTTACGATCCTTCGCTTGGAATATCATTTTTCAGAGAGAATATGACCAGAAAACGTTTTTTTTCTATTAGAAATAATTTACATTTGGTTGATGTTATGGACAAAAAAGGGCAGAATAGAGATCGACTTTTTAAAGTTCAACCAATAATAAACACAGTGAGAAATCGTCTTTGGAGCCTACCAGGGGGGGAAAATCTCTGTATTGATGAACAAGATGAAGTTTGTAGCAAAACAATACATAAAAGGAAAGCCCATCCCATGGGGAATCAAAGTTTTTTTTTATGCGGTAAAAGTGGAATTCCGTATGATTTTTTTATTTATCAAGGATCGACAACTCCATTAGATAAAAAAATATGTTGTTGTTCTTTATCTATGTCAACGGATTCCAAGTATGGCCATTGGTCACAATCTATTTTTCCACAACTACTTTCCTTCTTACCAGCTTTTCGAAATATTGAAGCAACGCAAAATTAATGCCGCCGGAACCATTCGTGTTAATAGATTCGCTAATCACAAACTTCCTAGTGAGAAAGAAATGAAATCAAGAGGGCGAGGGGTTTCTGCTGAATGCATTGACGCAAATGGTGTTGTACTTATCACTCGTTGGTATGACAATAAAGTCATCAACCTGGGGTCGAATTTTGTTGGAATTGGAGTTAAAGATAAGGCTAAACGGTGGGAAAAAGATTCTAATGAATTTATATGCATTGACAGACCACAAGTTGTACGTATGTATAACGAGAGCATGGGTGGAGTGGATTTACTGGATCAAATGATTCAATATTACCGCATTGACATTCGTTCTGTCAAGTGGACACTTCGTGTGATAATGCACTTTGTGGATTTGTCTTTGACAGCGGCATGGTTGGAATATAGACGCGACTGTACATTGAAGAATATTCCAAAGAAAAATGTAAAGGACTCCATGAGTTTTAGGATCGCTGTAGCAACAACATTGCTTTCTGCAGAACAGGAAAATACACAAGGGGATATAGCACGTAAACGAGGAAGACCGTCGAAGACAAAGTCAAGGGGCAGCAGCCAAATAGCTTTGCGTTCTGAAAGTAACACAGAAAGCGACAATGATTCTATGTCGCCTAATCCGCCTAAGCATAAAAGAAATGTCCAAACACAACCACCGCCAGAAGTTCGTTTGGATCAAATAAGGCATTTACCGGAATTTTTAAATGTTAAAAGCGCAGGACGTTGCAAAGCCAACAATTGTGGTAAAAGTTCCTTTATAATATGTAAAAAATGTAACGTTGATCTCTGTGTAAAACGAGAAGCCAATTGTTTCTTGCAACACCACAAAAACCAATAAGTACAATTATAAAATCAATTAATTTTCAATAAATATGCCATATAATTTGAGAGAGAATTGCATTTTTCATATAACAAATTTTGGTATCTTCCAGCGTCAATGTCGAATATAATCGACATGCCCTAACTGTAAATTGCGATATCACAGGTAAAAATAAATATTTTTTTCGAACTTAGGAGCACCTTAAAAATAAAGTTTTAGATTTTTTTTCCACCACAAATTATTTTTTCCACTGAAAGGGATATATATATATGTATTTATTCTGTCGCAATGTGCATCGTCCAAAACGACGAAAAACAAATTCTGGTAAATTTTGAGCTACTGATAATAATATTAAATTTTTAATATAATTTCTCTACGAAAATAAGTTTTCATTTACACTACAAACTAATTTATTTAAATGCATTTACCAGCCAAGAAGAACAAAACAATATTCCACAATATAATCAAAAATTACAAAAAGTATGTAAAAATAAGTATATGTATCAATTTTAAGAGCTCATCCAGAAATTTTACCAGAAAAAATTTTTCGTCATTTTTTTGTTTTTCTAGGAGACTATATGCCGAATAACTTGGTCAGTGTGTAATTTGTCGTCATAAAATTTGTCTCAAGTATAATTGAGTAATGGTCCTAATATAAACAATATATTTAATATAACCATTTTGATTATGTTCACTTATGTATATGTATTTTGTAAATTAAAAAATAAATAAGCAATGAGTTAGTGTACAGGTTTCAGCCTTTTTTCAACAATTTTTTTTCATACAAAAAATGAAATATTTCATTCGAATTTTTTATTGTTACAAACACAAAGAAATTCTGGCAGGATAACTCCTTACAGGATCATCTAAATGAAAAAATATGTGCTTTAGTTAAAGCCTTAACTTAAAACTTGAACGACAAAAAGAAACTGAAAATTCTATTTTTCGCACACATTAAAAAAAAAATTAAGATCGCAGGAAAAATTTCGCAACATTTTTCACATAGTTGCTATCGAAAAAAATCCTTCCTCCAAGTCTTTAATAATTGTATCTCAAAAACCTGGGTAAAATTTCATGAAGATCGGTTGATTAGTTCTCGAGAAATCTTGCCAACTGACTTCGAAAGCACGTTTAAAGACGGCGCACTTAGCCTAGCTAGCCTCAACCCCACAAGTTCTCAGGGCTATCTCCGAAATTATTACTCAGATCAACTTGAAAATTAAGCGCAATATTCCGGAGATTTTGTCGAATTTAATAAGAAAATAAAAAAATTGTCTTTTTTGAAACCCGTAAAGCCATGTAACCCCCTAATTGAATTGATTAACAATATGACAAATAGAAAAAACTTATCGGTGGGAAATATTTTTCGGATAAAAGAATCGCGCCAATACCCAAAATAAATTAACATGATATGTAATGGCATGTTGAATTACCAATTTGTAAAACAGTCAATTTCTTTCAAAACTATAAGTTTTCCAAATTATTTATAATGGTATTTTTTCATTGAATTACATATAAAGTTCAAAGGAAAAAAGTGCCCTAGTTAATCAAAATTTGCTTGGATTGTACCACAGTACTACTTTAGAATATTAAAGATCGCTTCAGTGCCCTTGAAGGAAATAGTCAAACACAGTGGCCATATTGTAAACTCGAAAAAGGAGTACATCCCTTCAATTCAGGAATTAATTAATACATCAGTTGTAAAGCACTTGAGAGGACAGCAGAGAATAATACCAACAACTGTCGGTGTCATAAACCGATACTTAAGCTGGTCATAAAGCGTTTAAGTTAAGCCTCATGGAAATTAAATAAATTGCCTGATTATGATTATTTTACAGCTTTTCACTCCGTTATGCTTTGAAAACAATGCCGAATATAACAAAAAGAAGACAAAATAAGAATTTGCCAAAAGCCGGCATTACTGGATGTGTTGGCGAAGGAGTAATAGGCGAAAGTATAATATCGAGGGTGAATAATACAGACTGTGATAAACAAATACAGTACAAGGGTCAGGATGGGGCATACGAGTACATACAAGCATTATACCAATTCCGTTTGCAAGGCAACACTTTAGGGCACTCGACGACACGCATCCATTAAAATTGTTTACTTATTCGCCACTAGGGAACAATCTGCTTTATGAAAGGATGAAGTTAAGAGTTTACTGACCTCTATTTGGGTACAAGTTTAAATACTTGAAATTCGTGTGGGCGTCAGCTCCTTTTTTGTTCTCCGTTGTTGTTCAATTAAGTAATTGATTTAAGCTATTAATGCTTTTGACCGTTAACCCCCCAGCTAATGCTATGCCTCCGAGGCTTTGCTGATTTTGTATTCTCTGAAACTTTGCTTTGTTTTAAGTTTTCATAAAATATTCAAACAAAATGAGTTCTTTGTGTGGAGCTGTCGTTTGCCTGTGGCCAACTCTTTGGCTTGCTGGCAAACGCACTTCCGCCTCCGCTTAAGTATATCAATTCAGCGAGCGAAACATTCAAAGCGACGCGCTCACTTATAGACATACCGACATCTTTTTAAAATTTAACCTTTCAGCGAATGGCTCTGTCACCAGATTTTCGGCACCATCGCCACCACACTGTGGTCAAGTTGCAAAAAATAGATAATTAATGTCAAGTGGTATATAATAAAAAAAATTGTAGTTGCATTTAATATTTTACTCAGGTCTCAATTGTATTTACATCGCATGTGTGACCACTGTACTCTTCAAATCACTGTTATTAATTTAAGTTTTTTATTTACGAATTTTGTTGTTGATTATTAAATATAATTAATATTTACTTAATTCACTGTAAACAAAATAGAACCAACTGAACTCCGCTATCATACTACGAGTTGACAATTGCATGGTCCCTCTGGTTAATGGTTAAAAATCTTATCGTTTGTAGAAGTTACTTCGAAGCATACGAAGTATAGTACAATCTTCTCAACACTCTCTTTAAATGTCTAGACTTTCAGACTCCCCTTGGATTTCTCCAATTTCCAATTAAAAAAGTTTTCCAGTTTGCAAAGTGGCACTTTAAGTAAAATTCCATTCTTGAAAAACCTAAGCATTTAATTTAATCCCCTTTTTTATAACAATTAAATCGTAAGATTGAAAAGGCAGATTGTATAACTTTAGATAAAAGTTAAAAATCTCAGAAAAATGCTAATCATAAGCTAATCATAAACTTCGCGTGAAGGCCATTTCCCATGAGAAAATTTACAAATTTGTGTTTCTTTTAATCATGAGGTTTCCATGAAAAAATCACTTATTTTCGAAAATGTTCACTAATCGTAAATGAACTTTTTTCACGCGAATCCAATAAATTTGTTCACAAAAACTGCAGTTAGAAACAACTGTAAATATAATGTTAGCAAACTTGATTAACTATTTACTTCTTTACTTCTTTTTAAAAACGTTTTTATATGAATTAAGGCCTACTATCGAAATCGATATCGGAATATTGCTCAATGTGAGCCATTCAAGTTGTTCTTAATCCATTATTCACTCAAATATATCAATAGAACATCCGAAAATTGTTATCTCCATCAGCTAAAACCGATTTGATCAAAAAAGTTATGTACGATATATAAATAAAAACACGCGTTTAAGCTAAAACAGTCGGATAATTGGCTCTATGAGTTTACAAAATTTTTTTCACACGAAGTTCATGATACGAATTTTTCATTCGCGTGAAAATGAAAATACATGCGAATGATTAATTCACGCGAAGTTTACGATAAGGCTATTTAAAAGAACATTTCACTTTATTTTATTTTAAAAAGGTTATTGTTTACAGTAACAGCTGAATGTTATAGATATTTGATCATTATTTGTATCATAAACGTTTCTGTAACCACTGTGCGATTTATGATGAAGTCCACCACTCCTTGGCAGACGCTCGTTGCGCACGTTGACTGCGTTGAAGTGAAGTATTTCTTTGTGAACAATGGGAAATTCATTAGGCGTAAAGGCACTTACCATAAAACACTAAGCCGGGCGAGACCACAGCGCATGCCGGCGAATTTCACAACCCAATCCTTTTATTTTGTCAAAATGTCCCTTATATTATATTATTTACTTTTTTTACATTGCATTTTTTTCTACCATTTTCACTTTGTGGTTATGTAGAAGTTTATAAGCTATTAATTCGTCGTCAGTCAAAACATCCCCCGGTAAATAACACCCCCATACAAACGGTACTTAGCATATTACTCATGTACTCTTAAATTTATATGAAAATGCGGTTGTCGGACATATGGTGGCGACATTGTACGATATACTAAACAAAATTTGGGTTAACACTGTTTCTGGCATTCATATTTGCTGATGGAATTATTAAATTGAACCATAATTCGATCAGAAGGACTACGAAATATGTGTATAGATATGTACATGTACATATGTATGTGCCTATATATTGTAAGATGTACTAAACCTATAATGAGTTCTTCTCTTTTACTCGCCTGTGCAATCAAATCACTTTGCATTCGACATGTTTATCTGTTTGTTGAAGATTTGCTTCGACTACTTTCCCTGGGCCCCAACGGTGTTTCCCATACAAATTTATACATATGGACATTTCCACAAAAAGGTCCACCACGCGTGCAAAATTCAAACAGTTCCTGAAAACTTTCTGTTGATGAATAATAAATCTCAAATGTGTTTATTTTATAAATATAAAGGAATTTTTATTTTCTTCTAATTTTGAGCCGAAATATACAACGAATACACAAAATTTACAAAAATCTGACTCTTTTGACTAAATATACCAACGTTTTTCCTTGTTATATTCCCTAATTCAAAGTAATACTATGATGTTTTTATAATTTAAAAATCTTCTGCTGATAGTAACATATTGTTCAACAAGCAGACAGACTGAGTGGAGATCGAAAACGGTAGTTTTTTGTGTTTGCTTCTGCTTATGTTAGTATGTCGCGTCCGTGACCGAAAAACATCATTTATTGTTCTCATTAGTGAACAAAGTGTTGAAGTGTAAATTGCTTTCAGACTAAAAGCAGATACATCATTTCACTTAAAAAAAGTAATAATTGAATTGTTTGAAATTCGTCGCGTCCGTTACCGTAAACCTTAAATATTAAATAATGTCGTAGAAATTGCACAAAATTAAAATTTTATGCAATAAATATATTAAGCCAACAGAAACGATGAATGAAAATACAACCAAGTCATCAAAAAGCCAGATGCGCGAAAAATTAATTGAACAATTCTTTTTGCAAGATGAAATCAGCGTTCAAGCTCCTGGGAGAAAGGATACAATGATAATCAATGGGAAAGTAGCCTCAAAACGTTTTATGCTTATGACCTTAACAGAAGCATATCAACTTTTCAAAGCCGAATATACCGAAGAAAAAGTCTGAAAAACTATTCTTATTCGTTCTAAGACAACTTACATTCAGTTAATCAATAATATATAATATAAATAATATAGAGATTCAGCTACCAGCTTTTAAAATGCATTGTTTTGTTAAACGTCACCAACAAAATTGCTTTGAAACTAAGAAAAAATGTAGCAGCTAATGAAATTGTTATGCAAGTTGATTTTGCTGAAAATTATCGCTTGACATTCCAAAACGAAGTTCAAGATGACCACTTTAGTTATAGCCAAGTAAATTCGACGTTTATTGCTTTATTTCCAAAATTATCAATATATTACAAAACCAGTACAAAGGAGTTACCAGCATTTATATTTTCTCTGATGGAAGCATTTCCCAATTCAAAAATAAATTTATTCTTTTTAGTATTCCAAGACTTGCAGCTGAATTTAATTGCGGAATCTTAGAGTGGAATTTTTTTGCCACTTCACATGGCAAAGGTGCTGTAGATGGCATAGGTGCCGTAGTTAAAAGAAAAGTCTGGCAAATCGTTAAAGCAAGAAATATTGTTCTTGGTGATGCTTCATGCTTCTATGAATGTGCTAAGAACAACATTCATGGAGTTAACATTTTGTATATCTCTGGAACACAAATTGATAGTTTTTGTAATCAACTGTCAGAGTTATGGCAAAATATTCCAAATATCAAAGGAGTTAAGAGTTTGCATTGGTTTTCATATTTCGACAGTAAATTTATTGAAGTTCCTCGGACCGCCAATTCATTAAAGAAAATAATTAAAATAGACCATACGAAAAACTAATAACTTTCTTCTTAATTTTTTAAGTAATTTTTACTATAATGTTACTTGAATTTTTAATTTACGTTATTGTTTTGCTTAATTTTCAATAAAATTGAAGTGTTATAATGAAAAAATTGTATTTCTTTGTTCATGGAAGATTTTGTCGCGTCCGTTATGTCGCGTCCGTATTTCTTCAATACTCAATTAAAAAAAACTATGGGAAAATTAACATATTTCATAAACCTACGAATTACAGTCATCTGTTCGCATTTATTAATATATATATTTATATATATATATATAAATCCTTAATTTGCTGAATTTTGTATATTTCTGAATGCGCCTCAAAAAAACTTCTTTTTTTGTCGCGCCCGTATCACTTTATAATTGCTCATAACTACGTACTTATTTGTAGTAGAACCTTCTCGTATATATTAAAATCTAGTACTGCGTCAGCCCTTCAAAACAATGTCAATATATATAAACTTTTCCTTTGTCTTCTTTGTTTTGGACGCACTTAAAAGCGTACGAATCTTGCGTCCGTTACCGTGAAAATGCCCATATGTAGTATTTGTACATTTACATATATTTTTCATATTTAAATTGAAATGAATTTATTTCGATTTGTACCACATCCAACCAACAAATATGTACTTATTTATACAAAAACGTAAAACCCGTGAGTGCTTCCTTATAACAGTTGAGGTGTTTTCGAGTCGCCACATCTTTACTCGCAGTATTTAGCGCGACTCAAATCATATTCTTCAACTTTAGTTAAACTACAAGTCCATACTATTCCACGGTAATATCTCAATTGTTTATAAAATTAGTCCACCGAATCGGGGTTATTTAAAGTTATTACCGCAATATTATATGTTATATAAACAATAATCAATATACATATACTTAGTTGTATATAACAGATTGAACTGAAAGTACGAACCCTTATTCTTATTCGTAATATTAAATTAACTTAATTTAATTGATTATGCACATAATATACACTACATATTGTATTATACATATATAAAGTATGGTCGCGGAGTTATAAATCAATTTTGTCTTTACAGCCTCCATTTGCCTTTAGCTCTTGCCACCAAACACAACACCATTACTCCGTCACTCCAACAAGGACCTCTTTTTCCACACACTACCACTCCCACAACCATACGCACGCCAACAAACAAATATTCCCAGCGGATCTGCACAAAATGATGGATCGCATCCCATCATTATCGCTATCAGGCATATCGCTCGCGCATCCACTCTCGTTATCCACAACAGGACAGCAACTGCAAAACCATCTTAATTCAGCATCGGCGGTCACATCGTCAACTAGTACAGGTGGGCACCATCACCAGCATCATCATCATCATCACCATTTGGGTCAATTAGCCGCGGTTGTTCATCAACAGCAGCAACAACAGTTGCAACAGCAACAGCAGCAACAACAACAGCATCATCACCAACAAGCCCATCTACAAGCACATCACAACAATCATCATCTAAGCCATCACCAGCTTTCATTGAATTCGGCATCCTCGACAAGCCACTCACCAACATCTAGCAACTCAGCGTCTGCATCGCTGCACCATCATCACACCTCACTACTGGCGTCACACTCGGGCATTCACACCTCTCCAACTTCGTTGTCACACCATCCACACAGCAGCAGCAGCAATAACCACTCCGCATCGTCATCCACGTCGCTTTTACTTCATCAGTCAGCCTCAGCTTCGTCGTCGGCTGGTTCGGCGGGATCAGGCAGCTCAGTGAGCTCAGGTGGTGGTTCTGTAGGAGTTTCAAGTTCGTCCGCACATCAGCTGCAACACCACAGCTCAGCAGCGTTGCATAGTCAGCATCAAAATTCGCTGCACCATACCACCCACCATCACACGCACAGTCACATAAACGCACACGTAACCGCCGTTTCGTCACCCGCTAACGCAACGAATTCAGCCAGTACCGCATCTGTAATGGCCGCCGCCGCTGCACACCTGCACCACAATGCGCAGGCGACTTCGCCGATGACAAATCTACATCAAAACATGGGTGGCCTGATGAATAGTGGCAGTAGCGCCAGGTAATTACGCCATCCACATACAAATGTATACATATATGTAAATCTAAAAATGTCTATTCACTTACACACAGATCACACATACATATGTATACACAAATTCCGATTTCTGTTGATGTTTGACGTTGTGCAATAATTAGGATTTCCCCATCTTAAGCGAGTGTTTTGGGCACCACTCTGAAAATAAGGACGTGCGCTTTGTCATAAGAAGAAAAGAGAGAGGGGTGATGGGTTGGCGGTCAGTGACCAGTCAGCCAAAAAAAAAAAGAAACTCGATATATTTTTCTTTACTCCTAAAATAAACTGTCAAAGTTACGTAATTTTTTCTGGTTATAGACTGGCCTAACAGCTAAAGTACTTTAAGAGCAACTATTGTTCTGAAAATTTCGTGATGCTTGCGGCACTAATACTTTGGTTGTTATCTGGTATTACAGGTATTTTTCTTTGCTCCCAGAATAAATTGTCAAAGTTACATATTTTTTCGGGTTCTAGACCGACCTAAACGCTTTTTTATAGTATAGTAGGGGGAAGCATCGAAAGGCGGAGTGTGGAACTTTAATCCGCTTAACTTAACCTACTCCCAACACAAGACTCTCCCACGGAACCACCGGCTAAGTATTACTTCTTGGGAGGGACAAGACATTTAAGTCTCCTCTATCGCGCCGACTGACGGACGCCTAGTCTGTTGAAAAAATCTCAATTTGGTCATTATGAATGCTGACGCTTCGCTGACAGCTTTCCATTTATCAGTCGACTGACACATGAGTGTCGTTAAATTATCGACCGTAAAACTACCCCGAGTATGGTTTTTAGCTTGTCCCTTATATTCGAAAATCGAAGGCAATAAAATAATACATGTTCAAAGTCTTCTATATACTCTGTACACGTCGGACAGTTCGGACTAATGTCATTGTGGAATCTGAAAAGGTAGCTTCTAAAGCATCCATGTCCACTAAGTATTCGGGTCAGATGGTAATCTAGGTCCCCATGTCGTCTGTCTACCCACGAGTGGATGTCCGGTATAAGTCGATGGGTCCAGCGACCTTTGGATGAGGGACTCCACCGCTCCTGCCAAATTTTAGTGCTCTTGTTTCTTTCTTCTGGCCTTGCCGATACTGTTTTAGGCGTTGATAACTGATATACGCTCGAGTTCATCTCCCTGGATGTCAATGGGCGGCATGCTGGCTAATACTTCAGCAGCGTCGGTTGATATAGTCCGGAAAGCACTTATTACCCGAATTGCACTGCAATTATTTGTTTAGCATATGCTTTTATATCGATTGCCTGTATCCATACTGGTGCCGCATACAGGGTTACAGAACTCATTGCTTTCGCTATTTAGAATCGCCGGCTGGAACGCACACAGCCTATATTGGTCATCATTCTCGATTGGGCACTATAAATTTTGTTTGCCTTCGCGAAAGAATACTCCAGGAGGTAGTGACCCTTGGGGTACTCCACTCGAGATAAGTTATGTTATGTTTATGAGATATTCAGGGGCCCGAATTTCATGCAGGGCTTTGATTATGTCTGCCCATTTTGCCGAGTTGAACGCATTCTTGACATCCAGGGTAATCAGCGCGCAGTGCTTTTTTGTACCACCTTTCCATCTTTTGCCACTTACTACACATTTCGCAGTATCAACGACTTCTCGTAGTGCGTCTACAGTGGATCTCTTTCTTATAAAGCCGTATTGTCTCTCTGATAATCCGCCGGCTTTCTGGATTGCTAACTCCAAGCGGTTTCGTATTATATTTTTGTACACTTTAAGTCGGTACGAAGAAGGTTCTTCAGGTGGTTTCTTTGGTTTTGGGAGCAGAATCACACGCTGTACTTTCCAAGAGTCGGGGAATACCTCTTCCTTTATACAAGCGTTGCATATTTTAGCGAATACTTGAGGTTTAGAGCTTAAGGCTTCCCTCAGAGCTCTGTTTGGTATGCCATCCAATCCAGGCGATTTGGTATTTTTGATTTTCTTTGATATTGCCAATAGTTCGTCTTCCATGACTAACGGGGGTGACTCTGCAGCTTCGTTTCGTCGCTTGGCATATGAAATTCGGTCATGTTTCGACGAATTTTCCCATAAAAGAGGCATCTTTCGGTTGCTGCTGCTTTTTTTTGTAAGCAGTATCCCAAGGGTCAATGTTTGCTTCCTCGCATAGCTTCTCAAAACATGATTTTTTGCTTCGTCTAATTGCCGACTTAAGAGGCTTCTTGTGGCTTTTAAATTCTGCCCTAAGGCGATTTTCGTTCGTTTCTCGTTTCGGTCTAGCTGAGTGGCAAAGCTTTCTCAGCGTGGAATTTCTTCATACCACCAATATACAGTCCGCCGCTTGTTGTGATGTGACTTTCTACGCATTGTTGCATCGTATGCTGCGATCAATTCTTTTCGCACTGCCGATACCAATTGGGCGGCGCCGTCACCTGATGCCTTTGATGCACTCCAGACTAGCTCAAACAGGTCTGGTTCGAACTCTTGTTGCTTCCAGCTTCGCTTTCGGCAGGTGTTTCTGCTAAGAAGTTCCTGCTTTCGGAGGTACGAAATTTGTGCTATAATTGCCATTTGATCACTGTTTTTTCCTTTAGGCGGCGTTCTCATTATTTTGGAAATCCTTCGGAAAGGATTACCCGGTGTTCGCCCCATACTATTTTCAGAGGCCATACCTCTGAGGAAAAAAAATAGATTGGGGATTCCCGTCGCTGTATATGTTCAGTCCCTAGCCTTAATCCTTAACTAAAAACAAAATGGTTGGCAATGCCAGAACAGAACAGAAAAAGGCAACAGGTGATACTTGTGTTTTCTATGGTTGGCAATGCACAAACCAAAAGGAAAAACGAAAACACGAAGAGGGAAACAGCTGATCGATCAAAGTAACAACGGCGGGAAAATACAATTAACTACACGCTGTTCTAAGGGGAAAAATTAAATTTATTTTGCAAATTGGCGCGGAAAAAAGACGAAAAGGTATGTGCGAATGATTATATATAAGTATAAATCAAAGCGTACTTATCTAATCCCGTAGGTCTGATGTTCAATCCTCCCGGAACGTCCCACACAAAAACTTATTTTTTTAATATAAAAAACTTGAAATTTACTCTACTTCACACGCTAGTTGCTCTGTAACTCTCTAGACGCTTAGGTACTTAAAGAGCATATGTTGTTCCGAAATTTCAGTGGTTCTTGGTTCTATTATTCAAACTTTGGTAATTGTCTGGGTAAGACGGGTCCTATGATATATTATCATAAGGTGTATATCATCTGTTCATTGAATTTATCATAAGTGTTTAAATTCATATTTTAAGCTTCGCTGACTAAACTATAAGCTCACTATATTCTAATTATTGTACACATGTCCATTCCCCCTCTTAACAAATTTTAAAATTGAGTTCAGCACTGTTAAACTTTAAAAGTCTAGAGTTTTAGCGATATCTGCAGACGGGCGACAACCTAGTACATTTCCGGGTTAAGTGAAGTTCTGCAAAGCACTTACCTACAACAAATTAGCAGCCACCAATAATAAAATAACTATTCAAATAAATTATTTTCTCCACCTCGCCGCTCTTCCCATAGCATATTCATCAATATATGGTTTTTTATAAACTTTGCTTGTAACATTATCACCTCCTCCTTTTGCAGCGACGTCTTCTTTAGTTTAATGATACAAAATACAACGAAACGTCAAAACGAGGAACACATCAAAAGGCCAATGAATGCATTCATGGTTTGGTCTCGACTCCAGCGACGAAAAATTGCACAGGATAATCCGAAAATGCATAACTCCGAAATATCGAAACGTTTAGGTAAGCACAATTATGATAATTAACAAATAATATTTATAGAAAAATATGCAAACAAAGAATTACAAATCACATCAGAAACATTATATATAATATATACTATAAGTGTGTGTACACAGCCAAATGAAGTACAGAGCAGTATTCAAGTAAACGACGTGTGTAGGGTTGAACATTTACAAATTATTTTTTTCAAAAGAATGCACAGAACGTATGGAACTCCTTTAAACAAAAAAAAAATTGGATTTATTTCAACTCTCAACGGAAATAATACTGAAATGAATCTTTAGAAACGAAGTGGTAAAAGGGTTTCCCATGGTGATGGCAACATGAGCACAAGTCCAATTACGCTTAAAAACAATGAATAAGGCGCAAAAACGTTCACTGGCCCAGTGCACTTAGAACGAAGTACTCATAACAATGAATTGAACGAAACAAATGAATTTCCCACACAAATGTGTGCTTATAAATACAAACAAGTGTATGAAATAAGATGGGTTATGAATATTAAGCTCATACGAGCCCCTCGCAACTACAACGTTTGCAGGGAAATTCTTTACGACTGGAGTTGCTTCAACTCTCAACTCGAAATCTGACCGCATACCATGGTACTCACAACCGCTGTTGACCTTTGCAAGCACCCTTAGTTGAGGCGGTCTATAGATTGACGTGATTACAAGCATGTTGCGCCATTGATACGAGTTCTGAGTCATTGTGTTCATGTGTGAAGCAAATATTTCGGAAAGCTCTTGTATATGTTGGGCGCGAGAAAATTAAAGCTGTGGGCATTTTTTTTTTTTGAATTTAATACTTCACCTTATTGTTATTTTCGTTTTTAATTTGTATTATTGTATTGTTGATTTTTGAACTGCGAAGGTCGTATGGGGGTGTGGAAAAATGTATATATTAATCTTTTGCTTTTGACCTCTAAAAATTGTATGAAGGCCTAGGAAAATATATGTTTGCTTCAATAAAAGTAGCTCATTGCGGGAGAATTGCAGTTCAATTGATTTTTTAGGTTTTGGAAGTATCTGATTGTTGACCAGCGCTTGCAGAAGTCTCGGTAGGTACATAGGTCGAACACAAAGCTACTACAGAGTTTCGAATTGCTTCCAATTGGGTGAAATTAGGATGCCACCTTGCAAGCTCATCGGCTCTGCTGTTTTTGACGATACTGAACGATACTTGATGCTGTTGTTAGTGAAGTTTTTTGACAAGCTTTCAACTCAAAGCCAGTATATCCTCTCTACTATCATAGAGCTGATGCACACCTCTCTATCAAATGCACTCAGTTCAGGGAAAGTTTTCGGAGAAGAATCTTCTTCCTGCACTCCCTTTTAACAGCGAACCACCTCTACGAGTCGTAGTGAACAGTTATCTGCTTGAAGATCAGTTTTCATCCGTTCATCAAAGGGGCTTTCTTTCAAGCTTGCCTTCAACAAGAGTTGATTGAAGTTTTTTTGTCGTAAAAGTTTCAAGTTGTCTTCCTAAAGTTCCTATAGAATTCAGTATTTGGACCTTATCTTTCCACCTTAAAACCAATACACCTGTGATCAGAGGATCTTCATCCTCTGGAGGTAGATCACTCGAACACGCTGCTTTGTCGTCCTCACCGCCGCTCGGCAATCTCATATCCAACTCAAGAGTACTTCCATCCTATTCAGACTTCAGAATAGTCTGCGAGTGACCGCAGCTTGCTTTTGTCTTTGCTGATATGCGACGGTCCGACTTCAACTTCCTTCCTGCCATTACCTGCTTTCTATTTGCATTTTTAAAGTTACCTGAAGTCCCCGAACCTCCCATGGACCTAGCAGAAGCTCCACTTCTGGTGCTGGCAATCCCGCATCGTCCTTACTTAGATTTCCCGTCAGCTGACTTCTGCTCACTGGCTTACCATCCTAGACTGGGGATAACGACGCTTTCAAAACGTAACTTTCCAACTGACTTTCGTGAATTATTATTTCGTCGCCGCAGGCAGTGCCGCAAACGGGAACTCAGAGCCGCTGCCAAGGTAGCAAGGTTATCTCTTATGAAGCTAAAACGAGGGTTGACAGACACAATTATGGATCAATGCGTTCAGGCCTAAACTTACCATATCAATTCAATGGTGACTTCTTACGGTTTTAACGGACCGAAATGACGGACATGAAATCATTGTCAAGTCGAAACCGAAGTCAAAGGTCCATTGGCTTTTTTTTTGGTTCGTGAAAACCGCAGGTCACTTACAGTTACCCACGAAACACCGCATGGAGATGACCTACCTTACATTCCAATCCGTTAAACCCTGCTGAAATTGTCTCATATTTCTATATACTGTTAAATGCGCTCTGTGTGTCGGAAAATAAAATTTGTAATTCCTGAACAAATTAAAATAAACCGATGTAAATATATGTATGTAGTAGGTATCTTTCAAAAGAATACCTCTTACACTCTCAAATTTTTCTACTTGCTATTGCTTAACTTTAATGGGGTTTATTTTAGTTTCTCACATAATTTACATCGAAAAATTATTTTTATTTTTTTAATTTATATATAATTAGATTTGATTAAGTTTAAAGCTTAAAATTGAGTTTTTAATTTTTATTAAGCTCTGTGCATTGCACTCACAGATGAACTATTTTAAAGGTTTAGCTATGGGCGTGGCTGCTTCTTAATGAGTTGGAGTTTCGATAATAGCTATTACTAAATTCATTTGTTATATTTTGTATCATAAAAAACATGTGTAAAATGTGAAAAAAATATTGTTTTCTTTAATGATCGGTAGCGCCAGAATATACTTCCTCCTTATTTACTAATAATAACATACTTCAATCGATAAGACTAAAATGGTATGTACTACTGTGATCAAAATGAAAGGTGAATTTTGTCCATTTCATCTCCTTCAAAGTAATCCCCTCCCCCTGCAATATACTTATGCCAACGAATTTTCCAGCCATCAAAGCACTTGGAAAAATCCTCAGAGCCTTCTTCGATTCAGCTTTTATACCGTCAAAACGGTGTCCTCGAAGGGGTCAGAAGTTACACGAAGGTAAATAAGGGGAATGCGGTGGTTGCGGCACGATATTAGTTGGAAATGTGGCGAAATGAACACGAGTAACCAATACAGTATGAGATGCTGCATTATCTCGCACTTCTTTGTTCAATATATTCAGACATAATAAAAATCGAAGAATTTCATATTTCAAGTACTAATGAATATTTTGACGTGAATTAGCATAGTTGTTACTAACAGTACTACCAACTTACAGAAAAAGAATTTACCGATTCGAAAAACACGCGTAGTATATGTACAGTACCTGTCCAATAAATTACGAACGAAAACAAAAATTTAATATTTTTAATATAATTTAATAATATTGAATATGATTCAATACAAAAATATGATAATTTCAGTTTAATGTACATATATAGCATATAAAAAATAATTCTTTTTTTTAATACGCCAAATATTTATGTTTTTATAAATGATTAAAGTTAGAACTTCGGATAATTTTTTTGTTCGTTCGTAATTTATTGGACAGGTACTGTACATATGTATATAAAAAATTCACCTTTCAATTTGATCACAGTAGTATATTGGTGCAAAGTAAGATTGCCGATATTTAGAGATACCAGTAAAGTATATTGGGTGTCAAAATACCATGTCGTCAATGCATTAATAATTTGAAGGTGAATCAAAACTCTCTTTCTCTTACATTAAAGTAAAAACTCTTGACTAAAAAATACATTTACTATTAAGTTTTAAATAAGGCATTCCTTGTGACCACAGAACATCTACTTCAAACATGATGTTTAAACTGTTCCTAAATACATATTGAATTTTATATTTTGTAGCAATACATAAGCTTCTTTAAGGTTTTCCCATTCTGGTATTTTTTGCTTATCTCTGTTAGGACAGATCCAAGTTAGCTTCCAATAACTATGCTAATCTCAATGGTGTCTTTAGTGCCTTACGTCTAAGGTAAATTCATTCAAATTTATACACCTGTCATTGAACATGTTCGCTTAAAACCACAAAAATCTATTTAAATTAAGCTCGAGTATCGCTGTCAAAACTTACAAAACTTATTCTATCTGTATTTTGACAACGCTTCGCTGGTGGCAGTAGCGTTGGTGCAGACGAGCAACAATGACAACGCGAAGACGAAGCCGATCACTTAAGCGAATACACTCGTTTGCATATTTAATAAAGTGCAAATGAAACAGTCAAAGGCGATGACTTGGCAAAGACACTGAGCGAAAGCTAAACATTGAGCTGCTTAAGGCTTTGCGCCTATTGTTATGCTAAGATGTAGCATATTGTTACTGGGGAAGTTTAGACTGTGATTTGGGCGTTGCGCCCTTTGCGCAGGATGACTGAACGGCGAATGGCACGTGCCGTTCACACAGTATCGTTGATGTGTGTGATTGAAATTGAATTATTTTTGTCAAGCAAGTGGAGTGGTGGTTGGGAATTGCGTAGGTATGTGTGAAGCTGTGCGAAATTGTATATTGGCTGGCGTTGACACACGCCGTTTATTTTCAATTCTCTGCGAGACCTGCAACTTGAGCCCAATGTTGATTGCGATGCAGGAGATTAGCTTTACGTAATCATTTAACTATGCAACTGGTTAAGTGGATGAGGGAGTATACTTGATGAGTTGGCAGCTTTTGATTTTGTTGCCACTATAACATTAACTAATTCACCCACCCCGTTCAAATAAACAAACCACCATCCGTCCGCCCACCAGACAGTTGAGGGTCGAGTGATTTCAAATAGTTTATGTATTCGTTGTGTCATTGTTTGACAGCGCGTTAATGTCAGTTGTGACAACTCGCCGGCGGCGAATAATGCGGTGTGCTTGTGATGACACTCGTCTCTGGTGGTTTAGGTAATTATTAGATTTCAAAGTGAGCGCGTGAGCGCGTTGTTATTGCAATCAGTGTTACATTTTGGTAGATATTTGAGGTGATTACTTTCGTTATAGGATTGTGTGTAATCGTGCAACTGTGGGTAACGCTTATCGACCAAAAGCTTAAACAACGGACGGAACAAGCCACGTATCTCAGCAAAAGCCGATTCGAAGAGTACCAAAACTGTCTATCTTTTTTTAGATTTATAACTTGGAAAACCTTAATGTACTAAAAAATAATAGTTTTAAGTAGTTGTATACAAACTGAGCCTCAAGAGAGTAGAGTAGCAGAAAATAAAAATATTTTCTCGTACACTCTAAACAGCTATTTGTGGTTCGAAAACTTGACGTATTATTTTTATTATAATTGCTACGAAAATTATTATCAAATTCGCTTAGCGCTTTCTTATTAGAACTTATATGTATATACATACCTATAGGAACAAATATTGTAAATACATATATGCACATTATCGAAAGCTCTAAATAAAGTATTTTAGTAATTTTAGTAAAAGAGAGTGTAATAAATATACCTTTATTTCAATTCCCATATTCCACTTTTTTTTGTAACCGTTAACTCGAAATCATTGAAATACGGCAATTGCTCCAAAGTACTTTCCACTCATTTGAGCATTAAAAAACATGCACGGCTCGACAGATGAAAATGAACACGGATCCATTCGAGACTCGTCTGAAAAACTTTGCAACAGAAAACTGGAAAACAATGCAAATTAATTACGAATGAATTGTTGCGAAGTTGAGCAAAAGGAAACGCCTTTTTGAGAACACTTGCTCATTAACCCATTACTTACTTGTGAGTCTGGAATACAATAAGAATACCAGAACAAAACAAAAAAACAAACATTAATAATTTAAAAGCAGAACATACATATATACATATATATGTATGTATAGTAGATATGATTAAAATCATTTACATATCTACATTTTCAATATGGATGGTCGGATATAAATTTCACACCAACCGATATTTCCGCTTTTGGAAGCCACAATATTTAATTTCCTAATCAGTGCAACGCAAAAGAATATTTCAATTATGATATTTTGAAAGAATTGATGAACCTGATTCCCCAAAAATGCCTAACAAACATCCGTTTGAAATGTAACAACTTCAATTTAAAATATACAAACCGCTCGACTACTATTTGTATGAGTTTTCAGCTCTCCTGCCCAACCCACAAACACATTGCATAGTTGACGTGTGTTCTGCCTTTCACTTCACCCACTTCACTCTACTTGCTCAATTCAATTTCGAGTTCGTTATTTCATTTCCGTAAAGTGAAAACAGGGAAAGGACAAACAATGACAAAGTACAATCGAAAGAATGGGAATCGCGCCCATTGTTAGACAGCACAGTCGAAACAGTCGTTGCTCTATTATGTTGGCACCCAGTGTAAGTCGACAATAGAAAGAGACAACTAGAGCACGTGAGTGCTTGCCTCCGAAACATGTGAGGGGAGCGCTCGTATGCAGCCAGAATAGCAGGTTAGTGAGAGAATTGATATTTACAAAATTGAAAAGAAATGAAAAAATAACAAAGGCAGCACACTGAAACGTCGTCTGCGGCAGACAAGGAGCGAACGAAAAATATTTCAATGCGTTTAATATTTCTGCTGTGAGAAGCTGTCGTGGCATACTCTTAGGCGCATATGCTCGGACATATAGTCGACTACAACTACTCCGATCTGCGTATGAATGTATTTCGGTACATCAACAACAATTTTTTTAAAATCATCGAGGTACTTGAATAAATCTACCGATTTTTAGAAGTTTACTTTTAGTAGCCAATTTTCTTGTGACTGTTCGAGTAGACCACATACTTTTTTAAGAATTTACTTTCGCACGCATGTACTTACATACATATATTTTCATACTTTGTATTCACACACCAACTTTTTCCGTGATTTTGGGTAAAACCATTATGTCAATTGACAGTGGCCTAATATTTTCTGTCAGTTGCAGAGTGCATTTGTTTGCACTTATTGTTGGAGGCCATTGTCAAAATTGTAAAATAAGTAAAGCTGGTTTAGATGCGAAAAATGAAAGAGAGGGAGCAACAAATAAACATGTTTGAACATATGTACATATGTATGTACTTTATGAAAATGTGAGATTATTTTATATTACAGGTAATCACGGTAAAAGCGAGTTTTTCATTGAAATTCAGCCCATCATACTTATGTAAACACTGCCATGTGGATCAGTATTTTATGAAATTCGCAAACTTTACTTAGGTTCATTAGATATCTCTTGATCACTATATTGTAGTCAAAATTTAAGTAAACGTTTGAACAAAATGTTTGAATTTTTGATTGATTCAACTGATCCTAAGATATTGTGTATTTTAATTTGGGTTCAATTAGACAAGATTTAGATTGAAAATATGCTCTTGAGTTATATTAAATCTTGTTTTGGACAAAAACTAAGACTTCAGAGGGCGTTTACCAACAAAAATCAACTTGGAAAATATATAACACACTAAATACAAAATATCAACACTCAAAAATGTTCAAAATAGAATATCTTTAGTAAAAATTACTATTTGTAGTTGTATCGCTATTAGTGAAATAACTCGTAAATTTTCTGGTGTAATCTGCAAAGTTAAATTTTTGTTTGGGAGTGAGTCATCTGTATTATTTGAGAGGTTCCACATTTGATGAATTAATTGTGATGATCCCATTGTTATTTGATAAATTATATTTGGGTAAGACCTCTTTGAAGAAGACCATTGTCCACATTATGGACGACGATTACACTGTAAAAATGCAATTATTTTTACAATAACGGTTTTTTGCTCCTCCTGAAATTTTGTCTTTTTTCGAGTTGTGACTCTTTTATATATAATGTGCGATATATAAAAAAATATTCCTTAATGCACACTTTGTAATTTCAATATTGCGTACTAAAGCGTACTTTGTAGGTAAAAACTTTTAGCGAATTAAAAAGCGTGTAACGAACACATAAAAGCTATTAGAAGGCTGCGTCCGAGTACGACTAGTGTCGTCAGATTAAATTGCAAAAGCAGCAATGGAAATATCAAAGCTGTCATTCAATGCTTTTGTAAGCAATATGCCAAGTCAAGGGTTGCGAATGATAGTAGTTGTAGAGAATTGAGGTTGGGATATCTGCACTCTTGTATACCAAAAATCTTTAAAAGTATTGGGAACAAATACCTATGCGAGTGAGTTTTTGCGTACGGACAAATTTACTTACTTTCATAAGCAAATAGAATATACTTATT
Source organism: Bactrocera tryoni (assembly GCF_016617805.1). Taxonomy (NCBI): domain Eukaryota; kingdom Metazoa; phylum Arthropoda; class Insecta; order Diptera; family Tephritidae; genus Bactrocera; species Bactrocera tryoni. The sequence goes on from NC_052503.1 coordinate 55,739,146, forward strand.
CCAGACTATAATTTTGGGGAGCGAACTATACAATTTGGTACTTGCAACTCAAAGTCCGTTTTTTCGTGGAGTGTCACTTATGATGGAAATAATGTATAAACTAAACTAAACTATTGAACCGATTTTACTAAAATCTCGCATACTGCGTTCAGTTTGATCCAACTTGAAAAGAGAGTCTATATTTCAGTAATGGTCAAAACAATTCAGAAACAAACCAGTAAGGAAGGGCTAAGTTCGGGTGTAATCGAACATTTTATACTCTTGTCACTTACAAGAATCCCAGCCGGCTTAATATCTTCAGGTGTTGGCAATATTGGAAAATGTAGCGAAAGGGTTTAACTTTATTGTTCGACGAAATCGTGAATGGATTACAATATAATTGGCGATATATGGAGCCTAAAAGAAGTATTGACCCCATTCAACCAATTGTTAACATTCAGACATACTATTATCAGGAAAGTATGCTCTCCAAATTGCAACTATATATCTCATACAATTACCGATACTTTTGATAAAGAGTCAACTATTGACACCGTTGTCCAGAAAATTCAGTTCCTAAAGGCTTGAACAGTTTCACTTCATATTCATTATTCATGCAAATTGGTGCTTACTTTGTATACTGGAATGTGAAAGAGTCAAATTGTGTTATATGGTAAGTAGCCATGGATGTAGTCCGATTTCCCCCATCTTTGCTCTGGAATGCCAAAGGAATGTTATGTACCGATTTGGTTGATATCGGTCGAGTAGGTCCCGACACCCGGTCCTGGTGCAACACCCATTGTCCAAATTTGACACCGGTTCCTTTAAAACCCTTTCGTAGCATTGGGAAAGGGCAGGATTATAATCCGATTTCGCTTATTTTCACACTATCGTTAGAGGAGTTAAAAATATTTATCCTGTGTAAATGTATTTCTTCGTTTGGAAGATATATACATTAAATTTATTCGTGGCGGGGTCACGCCCACGTTTTGAAAAATTTCAAAACAAAAAAAAAGATCAAACCTCAACACATACCCGAAGCATTGCACACATTGAACAACACTACAAGATTTAAACGAGAACGCTGAACTTTCGGTGGCGTTGGTTATTTCCCAAAATCGCCGATGAATAAATGTTCATATGTTTGATAATATAATTCTTATAGCGAAGTGTTAAAAATGTTAAGTTTGCGCTTAGAATTTCAAAACAAGCCCCCAGCACAAATTTATCAATCGACTATCCCGCTGAAGAAATTTTTTTTATTTTCTCAAATACGGCGATTCATGTAAGATATTAATTACATCAAAGCTGTGACACTTCCGGAAAGTGAAGCTTAGAAAAGTTTCATCATGATAGTTGAAAATTTCCAAAGTAAGTATAAATCACATGAAGAAATTGTCCACAATTGCTAACAAACTTTCGGATTCTAAAAACAAATATGAGTAGCAAGTCAGACAATCTCCATAATCATCTGGATACATTGCTTCATAATTTAAGGTATTATACTGAGAAACGGGTAAAGCAGTTCTAGCAAGAACTAAAAAATATGGAAGAAAGTTATCAAGGTTGATGGGATTGTCTCATGATGGAATATTACTTCTGGCGCTTAAAAATATTGTTAACTGGAAAATTGTAAAAGGAAACTTTATAAAAAGCACTTTATATAAATATAAGTTACACGAGAGCAAATCTTACAAAATTATTGATGGTATCATAAATTGTGAGCACAAATATATCCAAACGATTTTGGACAACAAAAGCTCTGTAGACCAGTGTAATATAATTTAGTTATGTACATCTTAGCCACCGCAAGGCGAGGCCTTTATCTTCTAGTACATATACAGTTAAATTCCTTAACTCGAACTCTTGAATTGGCAATAGAAGTCAAATTCCATACAAATTTCTTTCTATAAATACAACGTATAAATTGGCACGAGATTCTTTAAGTCGCATGTTTCGCGGAAATTCCACTTTGTAAAAAACTGTCGCCGAGCATATTTTATGCCTTCATACTTGTATGTTATTATACTATTACAGATTATATTGAGGTGGACAATGTGATATGTTCAACCGGATTTATAACAGATGACATTGTAGAACCGATTTTTCAGACCCAACGGATATGACTTCTAGCGCCATGAAAAACTCTGAAGAAATTTCTGAAGAAAAAACTATTCCACCTTCATCCAAAAAGATGTAACGCATTCTTTTATAATTTTACATTCCAGTTTATATACGAATATAAAACAACTGAATCATCACAAAGCAAAAATAGATTAGAATCTTTTCTAATGAAAAAAAGAAGCAAAAAATATATGTTCAGCCAAAAATTACAGAAAACATGTTTTATTGTACATACGAGTATACGAAAATCTTTATGCGAAGTGAATAAATAAAACCGTGTATAAATCTATATTTTCAGCTTTTTGAAAAATTTTAATGACAACTTCTATAACTCGAGGTCTCTCTAAATCGTACTTTTTTGTGGATTATGGTGATTCGAATTAGGGAATTTCAACTGTATATGTATATAAGTTCGTGTAGGTGACTTGCAAAATCACTTGCAATAACGAGCTAAAGCCTGCTCGTACGTAGAAAGCGATTAGAATATAGAACAATAGCTAACGATCCATTCAACCGTCAAAATAAACAAGGCAACGCGAACTGACGTAAATGAAAAGAATTTGATATAAAGAAATGCACAGAAGTAAAAGGAAAAACACCTGTCAATTGCACAGCAGGCGACTGACAGGCGCGACACAGCGCAATATCCCCGCCTATTCAAACCCCAGAAAACACCTCGAACATGTATAGGCCAAATCCCACCCAAACCCACTTCTCTAAACGGAACAATTGATGGGTTAATATATACAGCAAGGCCTTAAGTGGGGGATGATACACACCTCCACACTATGTACATGCATGGAATAAAAGAGGCATAAACAATTTCAATGCGTATTCAATGAAAATACAATTCCAATTGCAAACATATCAATTGTTCAATGAGTTGCCCCATGCCTTTGCTTCGGAAGTCTCTGGTGATTCAAACAGGACGAAGTTGAAAATAATGATCCAAGCTCTCGCATTGTTTTGTACTTGTATTTTGCCTACATACGCATAATCTCACATACATCTTTGTTTATGCAATGCCTTTTCAACTGACGCGGCTCATTTGCCATACAACATCTCATTGATTAAGTCGATTCCATTATGTTACATAAGTAGTCCTTAGTAGTCCGTCTTCAGGAAATAATATATAACACAACTTTATTCTCTTCTCATATTGTTGGAAACCCAATAATAAAAATCATATCAATTTTGTGGCATAATGCATAAAGGCCAATTTAGACTTATGCTGTTATTTGTTAATATTAAGAAAAATTAAACTTTTTATAAATGTGTATTAAGGACATGCTTCTTTGCATGTATGTAATAAGATTATGTATCGCATCTGCTTTGACTTGATCCGTGTTAAAATGTATGGCTCGCTCATTTAGCTAACCATGACCCTTACAGCAGCGTTATTCATTTGCAGAAACTAACATAAAATAATGGCCAGTAGATCTTTTTGTAGGTTCACAAAAACACGACTAAGGAACAGCGACAGCGACATTTCCTTGCCTGCAAAGAGCGTCTTGACCAGCTTGAAGACGGCGGCGACTATAAAACCGCTGATGTAAATATCGTTGTTGCCGTACCAAAACCTTTCATTTCAACGAAATTTAAATATTTTGACCAAACTGAAAATTCTGTAAAAATCTGATTAGGTAGCTGTTCACAATAAAGGCAGTGTTAGCCGGGGCGTTGCCGTGGTGCAACTTCCAATATTCAAGTGCTCCGTCACAATGTCATGAACCACAGATTTTGATAAATTTAACATCTCGGAAATTAAACGAATACTTAGTCGAAGGTCTGAGTTCAAAACTTTGCACACACGAGTCATATCGTCGGTCTTGGTCGAAGTCGGCCCTCTAAAAAAGCCTGGTGCCACCGATACACACCACTTTTTGCTAAATCAACAACTGGTAAGCCTGATTGATCATATCAAACGTCCCTGTAGCAGATTTACTTCTGTTGAAACGAACGCTGCATTTTCGATTTGCACCAACACGTTTGCAGAAACACGTCCCGCGAAAATGCTTGTTCTGACTCTCTAGGTGCTCGGAGATAACTGACCAGCCGCTCGTTCGTTAGCTAGGAACGCCCTATACTGAATCCAGTCCGTGTGCACACGCTCCGCAGTACAGTCGCGGCGGAAGAAATCAGTCCTATTACTTTCCGGACAAACCCTGTATATCAGAGCTCTTTTATATTTCTGTTAGTAAAATATGTTAGCTTTATTGTAGCTTTCAATCATTGTACATTTCAAATATTGTCATCGGCAAATTAAGAAACACAGTTGAACTTCCCTGCTGTCGCAGGGCGTGTCCCCGGTGGCGCCATCTATATGTCGACTGGTATCTATCTGCTATCTTTATCGACTGCCCAGTAAGAATTTCATGACATTTCATCTATTGCAAGTGAAGTTATTGCGTTTTAAGTGTCAGTATGTTTGTGTTATCGGGGCGAAAATGAGCTTCGAACAAAGAGTCAACTTTAAATTTTGTTTCAAATTTGGTAAAACATGTACCGAAACGTTTCAATTGATGAAACAAGTTTATGGCGATGATTGCCTATCCCGTAGCAGAGCGTACGAGTGGTTTAAACCTTTTCAAAGTGGTCGTGAGGACATAAATTATGATCAACATGTGGGCCGATCAAAATCCGTGATCTCCGGAAATTCCATCGAAACTGTGCGTGAATTCATCAAAAATCAGCCGAAATCATCATCGAAATTCATGGAAATGGAATTGAACATCTCAAAAACATCGATTTATCGCATTTTGACTGAACATTTGGGCTTACGAAAGGTGTGTGCACGGTTTGTTCCGCACAAATTGACTGACGAACAAAAATTGCTCAGAATCCAATATTCAATCGACGCTTGTGACCGATTATTTGACCAAAAATCACATTTTAACCATTAACCACTCCCCGTGTTCACCTGATATGGCACCGTGCGACTTCTTCCTGCGACTTCTTCCTTTTCGGAAAAATGCCTTTGCCCATGAAAAGAAAGCGTTATGCAAACGTAGAGGCCATTCAAAAGGCTTGCAGCGGCATACTGGCGGCCATACCAGCCAACGAGCTAAAACACTCGTTCGACATGCTTTTGGACCGTGCAAAAAGCTGTATTGACACAGAAGGAGACTATTTTGAATAAAATAAATTGATTTTGCCGAAAAAACCATTTGTTCTGTTATTTTTTTTTAAAAAGTCCTGTTGACTTTGGAACGCACCTGGTATACATTTTGTAGTTTCAAAAAGTTGGATAGAAGAGAAGAAATATTTTTATCATACGGAAAATCGATTTTATGAACTCTTTCGGGCTACCTCTGTATTGCCTATCTCTTACTTCTCTTGTTTAAAATGAGGACGTGCCTGCCTCTGCATTATGTAGTCTTAAATCTTTTATATTTCATAATTCTGCATACAACTTTTGATTTAAAAAAATATGCACATGTTGTTTATATTATTCCTCTCTAAAGTCAGTCCTCAAAAACATAATATTTGTGGCCAATCTATTAACAAGACCTTTTCTTAAATACGTGCTTATGACTTGTTTTAATGTTAACGTGAGTTTCGGAATTCACAACGCTCTAAATAATTGACAGCTTAATTCTTTTTCACCATTACAACTACATATACATGTATCGGAGATCGATTATTTTTTACGAACGTCACTAAACGCGATAAAATAATAATATTATTCTTACGAAGCTCGCTCAGAAATTAATGTAAGTATTATTAGTTGTGGTGCCATATATGTACATATATATACGAAATATTTACATGCATGTATATTATATGGTATATATAGATGTGCATATGTATGTAGTTGCGTATATACATATGTATAAAATGTATTGAATAGTGCTGCCAACGTGATTTTCCTTATTGTCAATGTGACAGCCGGTTTCCTTTCAATTCTAGACTTTGTGCACCGGCTCGTCTGACTGACGCTATCAGTTTTTGTAAAATCTGTTTTGCAACAAAGCCAACCGCCTTGAATGGTAGCTTATTAATCGTAACAACAGTATCAAAAATGAATGAAAATGACAAAACACTCGAGCATTATGTGACAACAAAAACGACGAACAAAAACACAAAAAGCCAAAAACGCAGTGCAACACTACCGTGCGAGACTCGCATAAAAGTGGAAGTGGTGGCTTACAAACGGCATTCAAAACAGACATTTTTCAAAACTAAAGTACCGAAACAATCAAATGTTGCCACATTTCATAATAAACCACAAAGAGCAACAAAACACAAAAATATATTGCAAAAGTGAAATGTTAAACTTTTGCACTTGAAAAGTTTTCTGAATCGGCTTGTTTAGTTTTTGTTGTATTGGCGTTGCTGTGTGTTGCAGTTGCCATGTTTGCAATTTGCTTCCACATTTTGTTTGGTTTTTTGCATTTATTTTATTTTCATTTGTTAATTTCTTTTCACAAGTATTAAAGTAGCAGCCGCCAGCCGTCAGCCGTCAGCTCATTATTAAATTTTAAAAAGCAGCTACAAAGGCAGATACAATAACAACAATGGCGGAAACGAAAAACGAAGAGTGGCTGACAAAGGCCGACGCATACTCAACAAAAAATGGCGGCGCGAATTTCCCTTTTTGCTCCGGAAGCCACGCGTTTGTCCCCCGAGACGAAGACCATAGGACAAACAAAATTTACAAAAAAATATGAAGTGTGCTTCGGAGCCCTTTACTTCTCGTTATGCACCAGTTTAGTCCCTCTCACGCCCCAAGCCACGACACATTGCTCATTTATGGTAAAGCAATGGCAACTGTCATTAATTACTGTCTGAAAATTTTTATTTTTTTATTTAATTCTATTGAAATTGAAACAAAAGTTAAGTAAAATGTTTGTTTCAATTTGTTTGAATTTAAATGAGCGAGGTATGCGGTTATTATTATTCAACACTGCCTTGCTGTTTTCTATTTTTTGTATGTTTTTTATTTACGATTGGCAACAGTAGCCAGTAGAAGTAGCTTACTACTAAAGTTGAAGTTTATATAGAAGAAAAATTTAAAGATCGCAATCGCATTCTTAAAGATAATTAATCTCATATTTTGGAAACATTTTTTAAGCGGTCAGTAGGGTAATCTGGCCTGTTTTTTTGACATTTTTTTTCATATTTATTTATTTTCATTTTTATTCTACAATGGGACTTTTTTCACATATCATGAGGTACATACTATACATCGTGGAGTGTATAAACAAATTTTTTTGGAATTTTTTGATGACATCTGTCGGAGAAATGGCTGGGTGAATGAGATGCGTTTTTTCAGTGGTGGACGCGATTTCTCATGTTTGGATCATCTGAAACACAAAACCCCAATTTATTCTTAAAAAGTACGTGAATGTATATCGTCGCTACTAGAATCATGTGCACTCCGAGCGCTCCGAACGTCGAGCGGCATTATTATTTTTGGGCATTTTTCGAATCCTTCCAATGGTAAAGTGGGTTTCTACATTAATTCTAAGGGTATAAGGCAACAGAAAATGCAAAACAAAAACAAAATTTTTGAAAAAAGATTATCCTACTGACCACTTAAGGGGTTATATACAGTTAGAATTTTCAAAAATACGATTTTTTACTATTTTATTTTCTTAATCTGCATATGTTTAAGAAAACACACACAAAATTTCATATCGTATCGGTTTTCGAAGTTACACGCAATTTTGAAAGGGTGTTTCAGAGTACTTGGAAGTACAAGGCCGGACTTTATACGCGTTTTTCCCAAAACGGCGTTTTCAAAGTCGGTGGCCAACATTACTCGAAAATTGCTCAACCTATTAAGCTGAAATTTTAACGGAGCTTCTTAAATAATTTTTTTTATTTACTTATTCATTTTTTCTCACCGATAAATATTTTTTATAAACAATTTAAAACTGAAATTTTGGTCAAAAATCGATTTTTTTGAGAAACTGTCTTTTTGGCAAAAGATTTAATTTTGTTTCTTCTTCGATTAATTACTAGGTTTAATATTACTTTTTAATTCCTGAGGAACGACCTCAGAGATGTTCAGAGATATAGTGGTCTTCGCAAAATGTAATTTTGAAAGGGTGTTTCAGAGTACTTGGAAGTACAAGGCCGGACTTTATACGCGTTTTTCCCAAAACGGCGTTTTCAAAGTCGGTGGCCAACATTACTCGAAAATTGCTCAACCTATTAAGCTGAAATTTTATTTTTTTTTATTTATTTATTGATTTTTCTCACTGGTAAATATTTGTTTTAAACAATTTAAGACCGAAATTTTGGTCAAAATTCGATTTTTTTTTGGGAAACTGTTTTTACTCTTTAACTCTTTAAGCGAAACTTAATTTAATTTTTTTTTTTAATTTTGATGTTTAGCACTCGATGTCAATATTTATATAAATGGATTGATTAGATTTTTTGACTAGAGCTGAGAAAAAAGTTGTATCGAGAAAAATATGTTTAAAATTTTTGGAGTATTTAAACTATAAAAATGCAAAAAAAAAACGATTTTTCAATATTTCATTATACATTCATATGTACATATGTGGTTATTTCTAACCTAGATGAAATTACTGGAATACATGCCGTACTGTCGAATAATACAGCAACCCAGAACATTTTTTCCAATTGCTCTTATTCTATTTCGGAAATAAAAATTCCAATATATTTTTGTCCACTGATCAAATATACCTCAAATGCGTATGCAGTTTAGCCCTTAACAACAAGTGGTAAAAGTGTTCTTATTAAATAACAATACAATCAATTAGGCGATAATTACGTATATTGCACCTATATACCATAAACGCTATGTACCAACTTACGCAAGTATATAGTATTGATTTGCGCATTTCTAATAGAATAATTTCCACTTTACCGCACACAGACATATATATTCCAAATACATGACATGACGATTGTGTGGCTGTCACATGCAATAATGGCTAACGCCAATTATATTGGTAATGTAGTGTATGTATGTATGTATATGACGTGGCCAGACAAATCGGTCTTACAATTGTAACAGTCATAACTGATTATAAGAGGATGTCAAGATGCATTTATACATATTAACAAATGTACTGGGCTAGAAAGGAACAACAAAAGATAATTTATATCAAGACAAATACAATTTCCTCCATTCAGAAGTCACTCATATTGCTGCCCTTCTCTTATAAAGTAATACATATACATATGTATATACATATATATATATGCACACTTCACTAAGAAACATAATGACCCTTTAAGGCGACAAGGGCGAGAAGAATGAAAGCAGGACAAAGTCGCAAAATGCGCAATTCCAGTTTTGACACCTTCATATTCCGAGAAAACACTTACTCATATACACTATTTGCACACATACATATATCGACATATGTATATATCTGTATTTGAAGAAGATTATACTTACATATATAACAATACTATCAACAAAGAACAATCATAATGTATGTATATGTAGACCTGTCAACAGAACAAGACGTTAACAAAACTGCCAAAAACAAGCGCACAACAAAAGCCTTTACAAAGCACCTGAATGTGTACGTTACATACATTCCATATAGTTGAATGGGGATTACGGTAGTGAGCTTCTTGATCGCCACTCAAACTCATAACTGGCCTTATAATTGATGTGAAAAACAAATAGAAGACATCGAATGCTTACACGCGAAGCTCAATGCACCAATTTCAATACAATGCACTTACCACACATAATGTTTGGACACATGGCGGCTCCCTATGCAAACGAGGTCGGTGTATCAGACAAAAACCGGCCTCAATATTTGACAACTATTGCAACCTGTATCTAGAAGTGTAAACTCAAACACAGTTAGAAGCAATGGCAATAGACACATATTTACATAAACGAAAAAGTTAGTTTTAGCACAGCTTAACGACCAAATAATACGGGTACGTCAAACATAGCAACCAACATCCTAGCAAATATTATGCTGCACCGAATATACTTGTTTATATGTACATAACCATGTCCAAATGTGAGATAGCAAATGCACCTAACGCACCAGATACACCTTAAGCAGAGCTGGCGAAGTTGCACAAGTACTTACATACATACATGTATGTATGTATATACTAGTATACCATTAGTCCAGCCAAGTGGCAAAGAATGCTGCTTGAACATACCTCCATTTGCAGACAAATTTGAACAGTAGCATTCATTTACTCTAACCACAATGTCAATATCACCATTGTGACTGGATCATTCACAGTTACACGTCAACTTTTCATACATATCCACAATTCGTGCCAATACCGAGTTCACAATTTTGTTCCACGGTCCGGGAGTTTCTTTAAATGACCAGCCAGAGTCAGAGAAAAGTTAAACAGCTACTTTTACATTTTTGCTTTCGTTTGTGGCTTCATCTTTTGTTAGTTTTGTGGGCTTATTCGTGTGGATAAGCTGAATCAATATAGCACTCGTAACTTCAATGCTTACAACACAATAGCCGAGATGAATTGTGTGTGTCGTAAGAATATAAGTAGCTAGTTATTATGTTATTTGAAGCAATACTAAAATACATTAAATAAGAATGTTCTAAATGATTTGCCGAGACTCAGCAATTAGCCCGGATTTACTAATTGGATGTATGCACTTTTCTGCCGATAAGCACTTTTCCTATGTGAAACTCATCCGCTTGTCCCCAAAAGTTGCATTTAAAATATTATTCTTCTTTTATTTACTGCTAATATTTTCTATCAACACAATCTATCGACTGACTGATCGGATTATAGTCATCTAATTACTTCCAACGCTTCCTCTCTAGATATCTCGTCAATATCTTGCTAATAAACTTCTAAAATAAGATATATTTCTTTCTGAATTGTTCATATATAGTTCAGTTAAATGAACACACGGCACCATGCGAAAATGGGCGAAATCGGGCTACAACCACGTCTACTTCCCATGTAACACAATTTTAAATTCCATTTGATTCTTTCTCTTTCCAATTTACAAATCAAGAATTAATTTATATAACGGTATAAAAATTTGCGCTAATTATACTTATAAAGTATGCGACCTTAGGTCCAACAATTTTCCAAATCCAAACAAAACTGTTCCAGGCCACAAATACCGGAAATGTGAACTCCAGTATCTGTTATTGAATTTTAACCGAAAATATCGGCATGTATAGGATATACAACTCATCAAAAAAGGATTGCATCGGGTCAATACTTCCCTGGGTCCCCATAAACCAAATATAACGGGTTTCGAGCTTCTGGATGACTTTTTACTCTGCCAACATTTGTGTTATCTCAATGAAAATTATAAAGGGTACTTTAGTCATAAGAGTGTATCTGTGCGCCTAAAATAAATAAAATTGGGCGAAAACTTGACTTTCCTCCATGTAACTAATATCAGGATTTTTGAACATCCGGCTGATTTTACTCATATGATTTGGAATTGTATTTAAAGTACTTTAATGAAACCCAAGGAACATTATTTTGGTATGTACCATGATAATAGTAGATAGATATAAAATCGGGGCTATCCCACTCCCATACACTGATTTTCGTTTTTCTAATTCCGAATTGTCGATCAATGTATGTACATTAGGGTGATTCAAAATAAAATTTTTTTTTTCGTTTGGTACTCGCAAAAAAAATAGGTTCCTAGACACCTCTAAGAAAGCCTCTCCAAATATGAGTTTTTAATTGTAACGGGAAGGTCCTCCGCCTAACGGTTTTCTATTTTTTCTTATTATCAGATAGAAAAATTTATATCTCGCTTCCAACTACTTGAAAAAATATCTTGTTAATTAGGTTTTGTAGGAAATTGAATGCTCTAAAATATGGTCTCTTATGATTTTTAACCCAACCGTTTAAAAGATATTAACGGTTGAAATTTGACTATTTTTGGAAAAATTCTTTATTTCTTATGAATTTTATAACTCAATGAAAAAAAAAATATTATGAATAGATTTTTGGAGAGGCTTTCTTTGAGGTGTCTAGGAACCTATTTTTCCGAATACCAAACGAAAAAAAATTTTTTTTTTGATCCACCCTAATATGCATTGATGTTTGACGATGAATATCTCGTAAACGCTTAACTTAATCGAAATATCATTGTACACCATTTTTATAGAGCAGTAAATTTCCTACAAAACTATGTGTTTCATCATTCAATCTTATGCCGCGATCATAAAAATCTCACTTCCACAGATGTGGGGAAGAATTGGTTTTTATTGAGGGCTTAATAAACAAGCAAGTGCTCCAAAACTGAATTTGGGTACATCATACCCGTTTCAACACGGCAAAGACCCTAAGCGTACAGCACACGCCGTACGTACTTGCATATGTGGCTCAACCCAATCAAGCTCCTGTGGGATGAACCCGGACGGAGGATAGGAAAGATACCCATTACCACTAAACCCGAATTAAAGATGGTCTTATTAGAAGACTGGCAAGGTATTGTAGAGAAAAAAAGAAAAAAATGTGGGCATTCTATGCCAAACCGCCTAATTGCTACTATGAAGGAAAATGTATGCCAACAAATACTAACTGCTCGATTTTTCTTAGTTTTTCTAATATCAAGGGAAAACGTTCCAATACTTTTTTACGTGTGATATAGGGACTTTTTTAACTTTCAGAGAATTAATGTTATGTTATGTTACTCATGTCCGCTATACTTTATGCGGACATCCATTCAAGGTGTGGTGCCTGACGTTTTTCCAAGTATTGTCTGGTTTGTGCTATAACTGTAAATCTAACCATGGGAGAATATACAGAATATAGAATTTGAATATACATAATTCTCTTATGTTTACCTGGTGCAGGATGGCGCTATTTCGTAACAATGAAATAAATTAACTTCCTAACTTACATTTATAATCTGCCAGCGACTATCTTCTTGCTTTGTTTCTGATAACAAGACTGATAAAATTTCTGTTTCTGAATTTGTGACACCTACTATATTTTTTTAGCAGTTTCAATTCTGATTTAGACAACTATCGAATTCTACAACACTCCTGATTCAGGCTATGTAAATATAATATCACGAAAAAAATGTGTTGAGATGATATTAATTATATATAGACAGGGGCGGATCCAGAGTAGAATTTTGATGGGGGTACTTTATGATTTTGTAACTGATTTAAGAAATGTTTAACTTTAAACTATAATTTTATTTTTTATACATATTTCAACATTTAATTTACAGCATAAAATCAATCTTTCTATTAATTATTCTGGTTCCACAGCAATTTCGTAGTTGATGTTGAGGAGTGCTAAGCCGTTCTTTTCTGGATCTTTTCTGGAGCATCGTTGTTTTAAGCCAAGTCTTGATTCGGCGCAAAGAAGAATTCATTTTCATTTTCCATGGTTATTGAAATAGCGCTACTTCTGCTTAAAGCTTCGTTTTTTGCAATTTGTTTCCGCGCAAGATTTTCCCAAACGTCTAATTAGACATTCTAATAGTACAGTTAAATCCTTTCATTCCAAATTTAGGTTAAATTTTGGTAAGAGCTGACTCAAATTGAAACTTTCAAGAACTGTATCGGAAAACCGTGTTTTTAAATCTTGCATGCACCAGCATGCAACCATCTGTGTAGCATTTGAAAAAATTACCCTAAAGTGATGATCAGCATGCATTCTTCGCGTGTTCAGTGTTGCAACCAATGTTGTTATGACGTTTGATGTTTTTTTTCTGTAAGTTGGTAGTACTGTTAGTGTCATCTATGCTAAATTTCACGTCAAAATATTCATTAGTATTTGAGATACGCGTCATTTTGTGAGGCTCTAAAAGTGAATTCTTCGATTTCTACTATGTCTGAACTTAGAAGTGAAGTTGGGGAAGATGCGATAATGCACCATCTCATATTGCATTGGTTATTCGTGATCATTTCGCCACGTTTTAACTAATATCGTGATGCAACCACCGCATTCGCCTGATTAACCTTTGTGTAACTTCTGGCTATTCAGCAATTTCACTTGACCACTCCGAGGACGCCGTTTTGACTCAATTGAAGACATAGTAAAAGCTAAATCGCAGAAGGCTCTGATGGCCATCACGACGGAGGATGGCATATGTGTTTTACTGTGGGAGGAAGTACTTTGAAGGAGATGAAATGATCACAGTAGTATTTCTTTATAAATGTTTGTACATATGTACAAGTGCGCAAGAAATAAATTTTAAGAACTTGAAAATAAGATGAAAACGACTTTGATGTTTTATGACATTTGTGGCTCAGTGGAAATAATGTATAACTTTTCACTTTTGGTGGATTAAATATGTATATGAATAAATATTTGCACTTAACTTCTTTTCGCGATATTTCGCAGCTATTATTTGAGTTTTGTGAATTATAAAAGTCACTGAGGCTCAAAGTCGTTGGGAAAGAATTTTCAATAATTTTATAATGTAATATTCTATTCGACCTCTATTTGTCATTCTTCCTGAAAAGATAGGTATTCTTGAATTATTATTAGCAAGGCAAGAACGCGCATCAATGCCAAAACATCGATCCTTTACAAATATTGTATTTACTTTGTTAGGATTTGATTGACAGAAGAATATTTTAATTTATGCGCGCATAAACAAAAGAAAGAAAATACTATTAGAATTACTATGAATGTTTGACATCCTCGAGAGTTGCAATCTTTATTTAGCGAGCTCAATGAGGTAAAGTATCATTTTAATGGAACCAACTTTTTGTGTCCTTGGTAAATAACCTACAAATGGAACCCTTATTCCAGTCCATCTTCTCTCGATTATTTTCCATTTCCGATTCCTAAAAACTAATTCGGATTAAATGTAATCTAGTGGAATACCTACACTCACTTAGTAATTAACTTTATTTACATTTATCATATCTAGCAAATAGAGTTTCTGACAGTTTAAAAAGGGGTTTTCGCTGAGCACTTGTCTCATCATATAAGTATAAGCACTTGCAATAAACAATTAGCATGTTACTCATTTTTCCGATTTCGTAACTGACATGATAAGCCACATTAAGCAACCCAGATAAGTACATATGTATGTATGTATGTGTACCTTTAAAGTCATTAGCATATAGGAGTTTAGACTCAACTCTTCTCCTATTTCAATTTGCTTTCATTTCCTTTAGTAGGCACTTGTATGTTATACATATGTCGTTTTCCGTTATAATGCCTCGTTCAAATACAACAAGTAACATTATAACACATTCGAGTACAATACCTGCTCCCATAGCCATCTAGCTTACACTACTATTTTACATAAATACTCTCATTTGTACTTGTAAGCATGCATCTAGTACTTTGGGTGTCATTGTTCTCGACTGACAGTGTACTTGCCGTTCTTTTGGACAACTTCGTACTTCAGCAACATACTGCTTTCAAAAGCATATGTACCTTCTAATGTGAAGAAATACATACTCCCATGTATATATTGATAATACATACATACATATATCCTGAATACAATCATATTTAGGCAAGTAGGGTTAGAGATAATATGTGTCGGTTTTCATATTCAACCTGTAAGCACACAAATTCAAACGCTTACACATATGTATATATTTAATTCTACATACCTACCCGCAAATTCAAGTGTCTTAATGTGCGCTTCTGATCTACATATCTATATATATTCTGTACCCTGTCGAGCGTTTGTAAATTTATTTACAAATTTTGCCGTTCATTTCCGCACTACAAAGCTTGGAAGCGCTTGATATACATATATACATACATAGGCATGCGTCTCAAGCCAACTCAGTCCCCCAGTCTCCGTCATCCTTGCAAATCTTTCAATTCAACGCCCACTCGACAGAGCAGGTTCTGAATATTGTCGTAACGTACGGTATATGTATGTATATATGTGCACACACATACACGCTGGCTGTAAAATGCATATACATATTCTTAAGTTCTATCATGTCGGAGTTCCTACTTTCTTTGCGGTTTTGTTTCTATTTTGAAAATGGCTTTCCATACTCTCATAACAACTCGATGTATGAAACTGGTACTGGAAACTGAAATGCCACCGGGCGGATACCCGCACTGTCACCGGTTCTGGTATATCCTATTCACTTATGCAATTGTTTTTGTGCGCACCGCATATCCTTATGACGCTTTTTCACTTTATTCTGAACCCCTTTAGTATTTTCATACTCATTATCAATTGTTGTTGTTGTTTGTTTGTTTACTCTTAGTGAGTAAAATTCTGAGCAGTCATTTTTTACAACACAGTGGCACTTTTAACTGATTTGCCTTCACAGTTTAATATTCGTGTATTCAGCCATTGATTCATTTATTCAATAGAATACACTCGTTCCTTGGTTGTTCTTTGGCTCGTCTGCTGAGGTATATCAAACCGTTGCGTGTCCATAGTCTTGTATATTATATTATATTATTTCTTTTTCGGTAATTAGGCGGCGAAATCTTTCGTTGTTGTTGCGCTACTTGCATAACTTCAAGATATGTATACCGATAGATATGTCCTTAGATGTCCACGAAGCGGCTACTACTTTAAGATTTTCCGAAAAGAAGAATAAACTTTTAAAATACATTTTATTTTCTACCAAAGATTTTGTTTAAATTTTTGGCTAATATTTTATTTTTTACTCTTAACAATAATTGTCACTAAATCTTCATTCAATAATACAAAAGTTAGCAAATGAAGCCGGCTAACTTTGAACCTGACATTTTCTCCATAACATTTTTTTCAACTTTCTTAATATTTTACTGTAACCCTATTTTCAATTTGCATTATAGGTGCCGAATGGAAACTTCTAACCGAAGATGAAAAACGCCCATTTATCGATGAAGCAAAGCGACTACGGTAAGTTAATGGGCCCAAGAACATTACACCACGCTCTAAAATTGGCTGGACAATTATCTTAATTGAAAATGTATGCACATACTTAACAGATTCACTAATTCCCAAAATATTCAAGTTATTACGGAAAATGTCTAAAATTTATTTATCCCATCAATTCCAGTGCTATGCACATGAAAGAACATCCCGACTACAAATATCGTCCCAGAAGAAAACCGAAAGCATTGCGCCGAGATGGTTACCCTTATCCGATGCCATATCCATCAGTGCCCGTGGAGGCGTTACGTGCAGGTGAGTAAACATGTCGCATAATGTTGAATTCACATAACAGAGTACGTAGACACTAAAAAGAGTAAAGTTGTACGTAAGATTACAGCCATTAATGTGTATGGTAATTAAAATGCAGAGATGTTTCATTTTTAAAATAAAACATGCATACAGGATAATTGCACAGGCACTATTGAGTAGTCTTCTCTTTTCATTAATATGCAAAGATATGTAAGTGCTGTAAACTAAATCAAATTTTCCTTTAAACAAATATGGATTTGCATATGTATAAAGTCTGCATAACATTGATTTGTATATATGTATATATGCATATATATTACATAAAGTAATACACCCATGAAGAACCGCCCTGCTTAGGAGTAGTGTGTCGGAAGTACATTATTTGCCAGAAGACAAATTTCTAAATGACATGCACGAAAGAGAACAATATCAAGAATCGCGTATCCCACTAATGTACCGATGACTTGTACCACATAGCATTCTATGTGTATATCTATATATTTATAAATTATATGTATATATATACATACATATAATAAGATGAACTATTGTATGAGCCACCCTCATAACTATATGCGTGCATGCATAAGTACTCGTACATTGTAGTTACGATATAAATTTTAATGCAACAAAAACATATGCTAGGACTTGTTAAGTCATCAAGTTTAACTATGTATGAACGTAAAAGGAGTATTCCTCCTTCATGGTGATGCATCAGCAATAAAAAACTTTGACTATTTATGGTTCTTCACCCCATATGGAATTGTTCTGCCTTCTAACGACTGCAGTGCAGGATTTCCTTAGTTCACGATTTTATTACGCACTGGGCCGGAGCATCTGCTAAGACTGTGAGGTTTTGAATTAGCATTAATCAATTTGCCGTACGAAGTTTGGAAATAAGTTATTTTGAGGCGAACCTCTACAAGGAAGGAGCATTTAACTTTAGTGTAATATAATAATTACACACTCCTATACAAAGGTTAAGTTCAAAACCACTAAAGTTGCAATAAAGCTTCAGAGGCTCGAATATTTCCATTAAATAGCATCTAACAACGAGCTAAGTTCGGGAGTAACAGAACATTTTAAATTCTGGCGATTTGCAAAAACAAGATAAAGACAAAACAAGTAAGGAAAGGCTAGCGGGCATTTTATACTCTTGGAATTTTCAAAGATCAAGGCGCGGGAAATACTCTACCTCATAATTCGGCTATTACGTGAATGGATTACATTCATATTGGTTTCTTATAAACTTATATTATAGGCCTTGGACTCAATAGGTTTCATTACTACATTTTATGCGTATTAACTCAGATTAACACATACAGACATATGTATGTATGTATGCAGAATAAAACAAACTAATTTCAAATATTTGTTTAATTATTTGTTCATTATTAACTGCAGATATTTTCCAAAAAAAATAAAAAGAAAAGCTTAAATATATTTCAAGATAAATACGTATATAATATACAATAAGTAAACGTAATCAAAATGGCTACATTAAATACATATATTGTTTATATTAAAAAAAGTCTTCATGCAATTTTATGAAAAGGTTCAGATCCTCCCAGTCAATAATGGTCGAAATCAATGCAGAATTGGGCTTAAACAAACCAATACTGTCGAAAAAGAATATCAAAGTACGTTTGGCAATCACTCATAGTTAAAGATCAAAAGATCTAATTTTTTGGAAAATTATACATTCTACGTATGAAACCGAAATACATTGGTCCTGATGCAAAAACATCATCAAGAGTATATCAAGTGAAGAACCAAGAAGTCAATCCAAGATATACCAAAAAGACCGTAAAGCACGGTGGAGGAAATTTAAAAGTTTGGGGTCGTTTTCCTGGCTTGGACTTGGACCACTACTGAAGATAGAAGAGATTATGGATAAATTTGCATATCTTAACATAGTGAGAAATACAATGGAGCCCTATACCTATGATGTTATGTCAGCAGATTGGATCTTTATGCACGATAACGATGGAAAGGTAATAAAAAACTGGTGTGCGCAACAAAAAGTTCCACTTGTTTATTGGCCAGCGCAAGATTCAGATCTAAACCCGATCCAAACTCTAAAGCTTGTGGAATGAAGTCAAAAGAAAAACTGGGCAAAGAAAATTTACAATTGCAACGTTCTTTGGACAGGAGTAGAGAAAGTATGGAACTCGATTCTTTTGGACAGATGCCAAAGGTTAATAGGGAGCTTGCCACGCAGCTGTGAAGCGGTGATTAAAAATAACGGTTAACCAGGGAAAATATAATATCAAATAATTTCACGCCACTTGTTAATGATATACATATATTTTGCCTTATAGATCTATTGAAGCGCGCTAAATACTTGTCCAAGTCAATTTTGACTTAATAATATAAAATAAACCAAACATTGTATATTTATTGTAAGAAACTAAGTATTTTGAATTATTTTAGTTTTTAGTAAAATATTAAATAGCTTTTGTGCAATATAACGGTTTTACTTTTTTTAACCGTAACGTACACAGCTGTATGTACATACAGTGACTCACAAAAGTATTCGTAATATTTCTTTGAAGGTCTCATAACAGTTATTTTATCCTAGTTTCATGTTCTAAGCACACAATTTTTAATACATGTAAATACCAAGCTTTCTTTTCCAAGAAATAATACAACACTTCAAAAACAGAATTATGAGCTTACACCGCTCTAAACATGAACTGACTTGAATTTGGATCTCATGAGTATTCGGAATTTTTATTCTCAACGGAATCGCAAAAACACCGTTGTTCACTTATCCCTACAGATGTATGTATAGTATATCGCTTTCACTTGGAGCTAATTAAAATACTTTGAATTGTCTAAAATATGGGTTGAAAGTCAAAGGAAACTGGTAGTAAAGAAACATTATATTCAATATCTGTACACGAAATAAACGAAATATAGTACATTGAAAGAAATATCTTGCGTCACAAAAAGAACCACTTCAATCATCCACAGCAATTTGCAGAGGATTTCGTTAATCTTAGGACAGCGAAAGAGATGGCCTGAAAATTGAAGTGTCACGATAAAGCAGTTATAATTAGGAAACGTACTTCTGCATCAGAAATAATTAAGAGTTTCGCTACGATTAGCGGAATAAACGGGCTTGGAGCTGGGTATAATGAATGAACTCATCAAGCCGCTCTTAAGTGAAAATAACCGATTAAAACGTTTGTTCACAAATAAGAACATTTATTACAGCAGAAAGTTTTTGGCAAAAGTAATATTTAGTGATCAAACTAAATTCAACATTTTCGGGCCGAACTGCGGTAATAAAGTATGACGAAGAACGAATTCGGAAATGCACCGTAAAAATACAATAAGGGGGTTCTCTTGCTTTTGCAAGATTGCACGATGACACAAAATGCAGAAATCCTATACTGAAATATGCAGAGCCAAAAGAGCACCCATTGCAGATCTAGTGATATATGAACGGCTGATTCGGTCAATTTATTGAGAATGACTTCTGCATTCATTCCTTAACAAAAAACTGTAACCAAGCTTCATAATTTAAATAGAAATTATAAAGTCTATTCAAAACTTACCTTCCTCAACAATTTAACGGCGAAAAATGTCTTTTTGTAAAATGACAGCTAAAACAGGGTTGCAATTATATTTTTACGTGTCGTTGCAAGAAAATAAACATTGGTTTTGATCTGACATATTTTACAGCCCTTGCATCAAGAGGAAAATTCTGCAATTCGTGCACCGCGCAAGGGTTTTGCAAGAGCAAGAGAATCCCCCTAATAATATATGTTCAATTTAATGTTGTGGTGTAATGTATGAATGCAAATCGATAATATACAATTTATTACTAACAAAATGGATAATCGACAGTATAATCAAATCTTAAAGACAATTTGAATACTAGTCCGGATAAACTTGGACTTTCGAGTCGCTATAACTTTCAGCAAGATTATGACCCAAAGCATGCGGCTGACAAAACAAAAGTTTGGATATTATATAATACACCAAATGTTTTAGAAACGACACCCCAGTCGCCGGATCTTTATCCCGTCGAGCACTTGTGGGCAGATTTAGAGTGCGCCATTCGGACACCCAAGATTACGTCAAGAAACCTTAAAGCAGCGATAGTCACAGAAAGCGCCGAGATATCAGCTAGGAGAACAAAAAACTTGGTGTTTAAATACAAAATAGAAAAAGAGGTTTTTAGATGAAAGCATACGCCACTAGATATTAGTTACTACTAGTACTACAAGTATTTTATACTCGTACTATATAAATGAATTTTTTTTCGAATAATTTTGTGATGTAAATGCAAATATGTATATTATGTATATAGTTTATATGCAAATATGTCACTTAAAAAAAACTGATAACAAGAAAATTCAATGATCAACTATCACGACTATTTTTGCTACTTAACTTTACACACAAAAAATGTCTTTAAAGTTATAAAACCTCTTTATATTATAACTTAACTCGAAAAAATGTTGTACAATTTTGAAAAAATACAGAGAATATGTTAATTTAATTCCTAAACGCTCTACTGGTACATACTTACAAACGCCCACACTTACATACTATATCATGTATGTGTATATTGTTGTTCATTCAAACACTGGTTGACGTAGTGGAGGCAGTATCTAAAAAGTAGCAATTTAGACATTGTTTTCACACAACTACCTCTTTGAGAATTTCTAGACAACAACTGCATACTTCTTCAAACGAAATTATTGGTATGGCGCTTGTAATTATGCACCAAAAGTACTTACAAAACATATTCATTGCTATTTTCACTATTCATTTATCTATACAAAAATCGTAATCAGTACTTTGAAGTTTGCCACCTCTTTTTGATTAAAAGACTAACTTGAAAAAATGTCTTGAAAGAGCTGAATCATAAAACAATTACATGAAGTCAGCAATTTAACCCTTTTTCATTTGACGAGTTAATTTTGATATGAAAATTATTAACAATGAATCAAATTTCAATTTTTAACTTCGTATTTTGAAGAGGATGGCAATTATTTTAAACAATAGAGCAGTAGCGCTACCAGTTTTCTACAAATTATTCAAACACTTTGTTACCTTACATATGTATTTCAGGTATAACGCCAGGGTACTTTGCGCCAGGGCCAGCAGCAGCATATCACTTGGGCAGCCATCTGACACAGACCAATTCACCAGCATCACAGGTGAGTCGTTACACACATACACTCATTTACATACGTATACATTTATATATCGGGTGATTTTTTAAGAGCTTGATAACTTTTTCAAGCTCTTAAAAAATCACCCGATATTAAGTCTTATAAAAAATACTATGTTTAAGTCTCGAGATAACAAGCCTCTATTGCCGAAATGCCTTCGAAAGCAAATCGAGCCATTCCACATATGGCGTATGGGTAGTGTAGTAGAAAATTCCGAATTGTATACGGTATAGGAAGGCGGTGAGCAAGGCGCCAACCAATCAACTCAATTGAATTTATAGTCGAAATTAACCGACCGTTCAACAACGGTGCTTTTGTAACGGTTGCAACGAACCAACCGACCACCTCCGCAACGCACTTAAGATGCACCAAGTGGAAGAGGCACCTCGTGTGTTTGCTATTCAATTTAATCACATAATTACGGAACTTCCACATACTGATGCCTACTTTTCACTGCTGCCTATTATGTTTTTATACGAACGCTTAAGCGGTGAGCGATGCCCAATGTGCACCTTATCATAACGAAGCCATCAAATATTGCACTGCACTGCACGCTGTTCTAAATTGCTCTAGGCCTATTCAAGTGCAACTCAATGCATTCCCGTAATCCTTTGAACTTTTTCACACCAATTTACAACGGACATGGATTTATGTCAAGTCATCGTCAACTTTGTTGTGAAGAATTTTTCATAGCTACAGCACACGCTAAAGGCGGAGAGTAAACAGAGCGCATGGGAAATACAAAAGCCGAGAGAAAAAGGGTATACGAGTATTATATTTGTATGTACATATGTTTGTTCTATGTGCCCTGCTGTCAGTGCTCTGCAGCGAACTTGCAATTATTCAATTATTGATTTTATGAAGGGACCATTGCCTTGCATACACTTTTATAAGGACACAATTTAGTAAGCGTGTAAAAAAGTCTCTGGAGTTGGTTATCATCCAGAGAATTAGGGTAAGACAGCTACGGTTTTAGGCGTGACAAGTACTTTTAATTGTTAAATATAAACGCGTTTAAGGCTGGTTCCACATATCACTTAATGAAAACGACATGTGGGCGTTCTGTACTTGACATATTATGTAGGACCTTGTTTGCCTGTTGAGTGAGGAGTGACAAATTGCACCTGCTGCAATAAGAAAGGAAAAACAAAACAATATTTATGTATGTGCAGAACATATTTGCTTGAATACATACGATTATCATGTATCTAAGCATTCATTAAAAAACGTAAGCAAATAAAAAAGCGCCAACCCTGGGAGTTCGTTTCATATTTTTTTGCATGTCTTCGAAATACATACTATATAGTCGGTGTTATAGGTATGATACACCCATCAGTTTCTTTATATTGTAAAACCATTCAATTTCATAAAGTTACTTTACTTATCAAGTAAATATACACTTGTTTATGATAATGTCCATTTGTAAATTTGCCTACTGCTATTGCAGTTTGCGAGTTTTACAATCCTTTACTTTCTTAGCTGAAATCTTTTTCTTAACGAGAACTCAACTTTTTTACATCAACCCTATAATTACCCAACTTATAATGACAGCCTTAGCAGCATCATTATGTATATGTATATTCAATCAACTTGCAACGCCCGCATATTTATCAATCTGATGTCGAGTTTCACCGCCACCAACTTTTCAACTCAGCCTACAACACCTCAATTATTCAAAATAATAATAACGCCGAATACAATGAGTATAAAAGTCATGGCATTTAATAATGCATACAGTCGAAAGATCTTCAATAAATGGCTATAAATATGTGTAGAGTGATATTTACATATATAGACATATACATACAAATGTATATGGTATATACAATTAATAAGCTCAAAACGACTCGTCGATCTATTGAAATAGGTGATGCACTTTAAGGAGTTTTTGGAGAACGCAAAGGACAAATAACTACTTCACCAAGTGGGATCCATCTATTCTAACTTAACAGTTAGTAACATTTTTTGCTCGATTAAAGTTACCAAAGTTTTACGCGACTTCAAATCAATCAGAAGCAAATTCATAATTATCTACAAAGAATGACGCGACAGCGAAAATATGTCTAATTGTTATAGTTAACGTCCCAATGAGTGTTTTTTATTTAAAAATGATTAAAATACCGACTCTGCAGAAATGCTTTATTTGTACCTTAGTATTAATCCTTGCTTACTTTTTGCTTAATTACTTCATATTAAAGACTTCCATTCAAAAGATATCCCAAATTTAAAAATATAAGTATTAGAAAAGAGTTACCGTGGCGATCGGCCGAGCGGGTCGGCTAGGCTGCAACATAGTATGCGATGTATCCGCATTACACCAAGAAAGGCGCCGCAGTCGCGTGCGTAATTGAATATATGTATGTGTGTAAATAACGATGATCTCAACTGATCTACCAACCTCATTTAAACGACGTCAATTTCCTGTGAAAACTTTTTTAACTATTGACAAATCCCAAAGGCAAACCTTCGAATTAGCAGAGATCGACCTACGAACAAAGGCTTTGGCATATCGTTTGTAAAACTTGTTACAAACATTAGAAGTAAAAATAAACTAATCAAATATTAAGAAAAAACTAAATAATACAAGATATAGATATCCGATTTTTTTTATAATTTTTAAATAGTAATATCACTCACAGTGAAAACTATGTAAGTATGTACGTCGCTAGTAGTGAAATAAATTAACCGGTTTCTACAAATCACCCACTTCGGTAAGAAGATCGATAAAGAATGTCAGCATACCTTAGTTCACTTGGTTAAAGGATTGCAAGGGATTCGTCGAGCACTGCCTAAATTTTATAAAGATTTTGTGAAATTTTCAAAGGAAAATATTCAAACCTCGGCCATTACGACGTAATTTCTGGCAGTCCCTCGAAAAACAGGCGCCTCCGACAGAAGAACTTTCTACAAGATCATCAAAAGTAAAAAAAAATGCCAGGTTTTATTAAGGAAATGAAGTAGGTATTAGAAAAAAGAGAAACAAAAAAATTGAAATTTAGGTGAAAATATTAGGTCTACAACTTTGCTTCCGCCGTTTTTTTTTGTAAATTTAAGACGTTATTGTATAAAAACGGTCCAAAAGTGTTTTCCGTTATTCCCTCAAAAAGCAATGCTTAATTAACACACGAAATGCTTTATGATACATTTTTTTGCACACTAACACAAGGTGCTTTACAAAAATTCTATATTTTTAATACCTAATAGAAATCATATAGATGGTAGAAGTAGAATAATAGTATTATCTATGTATGTGTCAGCCTCAGTAAAGCGTGGACGGGTCCTCAGCCGCACTTTTCTTGGAATTAAAAAAGAAAAGCAAAATTTCCCGCAAATGTCGAGAATTCGGCTCAAAAAGTGACATTTTCAGTTGAGAATAAGTTTGGGATGCAAACAGATCTCTACAAATATTTTGTTGGGTTAATGTTGACACAAATGTCCAAGATCGATATAAATCGATTTAATCGATTTAATCGACCAATGCATGACCCTAGAGACATCTCGATTTCATCTCGATATCGACGTTTTAGTTTTCTTAAATGTTTGTAATCGAACAAAAAACATCCTTCATTCAAGACCTTGTAAATTATATCACGAAGACCTGTGTAAAACGTAGTTAAGATCGGTTGAGTATTTCCAGAGAAATCTTGACAACCGACTTTGAAAATAAAGCTTCCAGAAAAACGCGTTTTAAGTGACGGCATAGCTGACCTCGAGCGCGCAAATTTTCAAAGCTGTATCTACAGTATTTTAGAGATGTTATAGAACTAAATCAGACAATAAAAAAAAATTATTTCTTGAAGTCGTGAAACTCCTTAAGAGAACCCAGAAAAAAGTTCAGTACTTATTTTCTTCAAGAAAACAAATCAATAAAAGACAGAAAAGTGAAACTTGTATGACAGAAAGTTCTCTCTGCCATTCTGCATATGTATGCGTGCGTCGTAACTCGAAGCGATGGAGCTGATCGAATCGATAATAAATTATGGTATAGTACTGCATATATACATATGTATATATTATAAATATCAAGTAATACGAAGCTGCAAACTTAACGAGGCTAAAAAATCAGAAGAAATATTTGGTTAAACTGGGGGCTAAACCACGTGTGAACGCAGGACCATCACGAAGTCAGGGAAAAACAAGAAAAAACGTTAACTTCGGCTGCACGGAAGCTAATATACCCTTCACAAGTGCATTTCTTTTAGCAACTAAGTGTCCAGCTTGTATGGCAGCTATATGCTATAGTTAACCGATCTGAACAATTTCCTCGGAGATTACATTGTTGCCTTAGAAAATAATCTATACCAAATTTCGTTAATGTATCTTGTCAAATGCAAAAGTTTTCCATACAAACACCAGATTCCAATCGTTCAGTTTGTATGGCAGCTATATGTTATAGTTGTCCAATATCGGCAGTTCCGACAAATGAGCAGCTTCTTGAAGAGGAAATGACGTTTACAAAATTTCAAAACGATATCTTAAAAACTGAGGGCCTAGTTCGTATATATACAGACAAACAGACGGACAGACAAACGGACAGTCAGACAAACAGACAGCCATGGCTAAATCGACTCAACTCAACATACTGATCAATTATATATATACTTTATAGGGTGAGACGAGTTGACATCCGGATGTACATATGTCTGTCCGTCCGTCTGTTCAATCTATAACTTAAGTACAAATTGAGATACCGTTATGACACGTTTTACTCCGCAAAAAGTGAAGACGAGTTCATAGATGGGCGTAATCGGCCCACTGCCACGTCCTCAAAACGCCATGAATCAAAACTTAAAAAACTCTATAACAAATTTTGAAAAAATGGGCATGGCCCCGTCCTCTAAGAGGTTCAATGTACATACATATCTCACAAAGAAGCTATATCAACCAAGCTGGCTCACAACAAATGTTCGAAAGTGTAAGATAAGTTGAAATCGGATTATAGTCTCGCCCACTACAACCACTACATTCTATCCAACACAATTTTAAATTCCATCTTATCCTTTGAGTATGCAAATCAAACACTAATGAATATAGCGGGCTAAAAGTTATGTTACTTATTCATAAAATTGCTTGAAAATATGTTTTCAAGTAAACCTGAACAATGTCTAAATCTAGCCACAAATTTGGCATATGTACTATATATATGTATGATCTCCGACTTTCCACCGTACAGATTGGTAATTGATGAGTTTTAATTAAATAAACAAGTTTCCTTGAAAATTATGTGGTTTACTACTGAAAGTTAATTAACTTAGCCAAGACCTTGGTCTAAACCTCATATCCCTAATATCCTAATATAAAGAATTTCGATTCTCTGGTTGACATTTTCCATTTTAGTCTCTTTGGTTGAGTTTATATCTGATAGTGTCTTGAGCATATTAAAACATTTAGTTCACAGTATTGTAAAATTTGTATAGAAAATGCGTCGCTGGTAATTAAATTTATAGCCTAAATCTTACCAGAAGTTTTACACACCATCTATTTACACAAAATAAAAAGAGTGTGTTAACAACATAATTATACCCTAAAGCGTTCTAGAAATACAAACACCCCTACCCCGCTTTCATTCAGTTCAAGCACATATGTTGCAAAGTACAGCGCAAAGAATGAGAATGAATCCACCCTTACAAACTGTTTGGCTACCGGTCGTCAGTTCCGTAAGCTGTAATTGGAGAAATCAAAACACAATCAACCGAAAGGAAAACAAAAACGAGCGTGAAATGTAATAATAGGATTCTCAATAGATTTGAATTGAAAAGCAAACATTTAAACAAATGCGATTACAACTGCATTCAATTACAGTCTTCTCGCCTCGCCTGTACGGTAGCTGTGTGAAGGGCCGTTAGAAAGGGCGGGAAACCTGTATGGCATGTTTACTTTCCCTCAGCATTGCTTAATTGCGGGTGCAGAATGATGGCTCTCCATTTAAGTCGCTTGTTATCGTGGTTGGAACAAATCAAAATGTTTATAGAATTAGACCACACAATTATTTTAACGGTTCACTTAAGCTTTTTCTTCGTTTTTTTCTCTTATCTTCTCTATAGACCGGCCAAATGGATGTACCGAAATTCGCGCTAGATCGCAGCTCGTACCTGAGCTCCGCAGCCACAGCTGGCACGCTGTACGAGACCTCGAAAGCTGCCCAAGCGAGTGCCGCCTACAGCGCCTACTTGGACCCCAGCGTCCTTACAAAGGCATATTTCGACTCCAAGATGTATCAAGATCGTGCTGCCAACTATGCCTTTGACATTTCGAAAATCTACGGTGCCCAACAGCATGGCACATCGGCGGCTGCCGCTGCAGTGGCGCATCAACAGCAACAGCAACACTTGCTCAATGGTCTAGGTATAGGCAGCTCACATCAGAATAGCAGCAACAATAATAACAACCATACAACAGCGAATAACAATCTGGACGAACGCGACAATACACCGCATTTGGACAGCAGCAGTGGCGCCGGTGGTGGAGTTCCAATTGGTGTGGTGGATTCTAAGCCACATCTACACTCGCCAACGGACGCACAACTTGACTATTCACAATACGCACAGTACGGGCAAGTTGGTGGAGCCGCCGTTGGTTTGGGTGGTGGCGTGGTTAGCAACGGCGGCTTGGGTGGCATTGGCTCGGGTAGCGGACCCGGCGTAACTGGTGCTGGCGGCGATTTTCGACGTCCGCTCACAGTCATATTTTGACCACCATCCGTCGAGAGTGAGGAACTCAACCTGTCCATGACGAACTAGAATTGGAAAAAGTGAGGTTATAAGCATAAGAACATATAGTGAATCAAAAAAACTTGTACAGCGAGATGGTTTCAAACTTTTGAGATGCATCCAAAAGTGTTAAAAATGCCTTTTTACACATTTTCATAATTTACATTTTTTTATTTCATTGCCATTCTAACTTCTTCTTTACTGCCATTGTAACTAGTTGACTTAAAAAAACTCACGAACAATTTTGTTTTGCTTATTTAAATGAAATTTTTTTTTAAAGATACAGATTTCCTCAAAAAAATATACACACATACATTGTATATCTAAATTAACTCCATTTTCCAAACAAAAAAATTCTACAGTGTGCATAGCTGGGCATTTTAACACTCTTTGAGGAAAACTAATACTTTGCATGTGCTCCTTTGCCCTCTATCATAGTTTGCAATATTTTATTCACAGAATGCACCAATTTTTTCTTTTTAATCAGGAGATGTATTTGCTCATATTTCATTTAAATTGAGTTTAGCTGCCGATGATGCCAAAATATTTTTTAATATTAATATTTATTAATGGTGCATTCTTAATATAATTTCTTCGATGAAAAGAGGGCTACCGACGCCATTTGCCCACTGCACCCCTTTTGCTTCCATTGCATCTCACATCACATAATGCAGCCACTTCCAGCGACAGTCCTATTTCATTTTTTATCTTTTAACGTTTAGCTTTTGTTATGTCATACAAATCGACGACCATTAACTCCAAATAAATTAAATAAAATTAAAATTAAATACTCATCGCTAAAAATTACAGAATCACAAAATTCGGTATCACGGTGTATACACTTTTTATAGGCAACGTTTCGTAATATTTCTCTATATACGTATATAGTATACGCTCTAAAATCGGGCGAAAGCAGGAAGTTCCAAGCAGTTTGAGGCTGGAGTTTTGCAATAGTAGCTTTCTCCAACTCCTTGGCATTAACGACAGCGGATATTTTGGGGTGTTCCTTGATACCCCGTTCCACTACCAAGACGTCTTTTGTTTCCTTGCCAATTTCGACTCCAGATTCTGTGAATCCAAAGATATTTGTTTATTCACCATGTTTTCTTCAAAATATACGACCGCAAAATACGTTCATCAAAAACACTCATAATTCTGACTATGCGCTAATAAAACAAAACAATAATATCGGTACGTACTAGAATTTAATTTAAAGTGTTGTCTACGTAATTGCAAAAGTTTTTTTGACTGCCAAAAACCAGATCAAATTCGAGATAATTGTTAGAATGTTTACAAAAATACGAAAACTGCATAAGATTCCGATACTGTTGTTCTAGGTTACAGCTTAAAAGCTGAAATAGTTTAAAAGAAAAGTCCATTCAAAGTCAAAACATCTATCTGTACAAGTTTTTTTTGTTTCACTGTATATACAAATGTATGCGTTTCAGCGATAACCGTAAATCGTACGAATATTTCACAACAACGGTTTTATTTCTAGAATCTTAGTACATAGCTGCATATACAAGTATAAAATAAACGAATATCTAACAAATACTTGACTAAATAAAAGTAATTGTAGAAAAATCTGTGGAAGTACTTAAGCAGAAGGTCGAATTTTTTACAGGACTGTAGCAAAAAAAAAAAAAGAGTTTAGGCCTTGGTTTGGTTTGAGGTGGATTTTATAATGTAATGTGTAAAAATTATATGTAAGTGAAAATAGATATTAAAGTGTTACAAAGTTGATCGATTCACACAAAGTTGGCAGGTTCATTTGTGAACGAGTGTCTAAACAGTGCTCAACGCGGATAAGATTCCCTAAGAGGTTGAACAATACTGTAACATCTTAACTGTCAAACTGAAAAATTATAAAAAAAAGTGTTAAGTGAATTAATATACTTGTGGTATTATGTTCAAAAGTATATTTAATGCGTAGATACGTTACCTTACATTTGTCAGGAGACAGTAAGGCATGCTTCTTTTGCAATTGTTAAATATTTTAGTTTTTCTAGCATCTATTTTGTAAGTTTAGCGCACAAATAAGAATGGGTGGTAGATATTTTTGATTAAGGAGTTAGACCAGCAAGGATTTTCACAAAATCGAAACTTCCTTTAGCTTAATCAATCAACTATAATGTCAAATCGGACGACGATCATCGAAGACTTTTCCACATAACCACTTGAATAAATCAACTTTAGCTCTGCAATAACATTATTTATTAATGTTTTCTATTATTGCAATCAGAAACATGGCTCTTTTTTAGGTCTCTTAACTGGCCTAACCCCTTAAACATTTACATTAAGTCAGTTTTTCAATCGTTTTTTCGTGAAAATAAAAGAGTTTCATGGAGTTTAAGCAGCCACATAGAAACTTATATTTGTGTTTAAATTAATAACATTTTACTTAATTTTTTTCAATTTTTATTTATTTTTAATTTAATGTTTGTTTTAAAATTTTGACAAGGCATTGGGCTAAAGGAAAATAAATAGTATTAATAACCTGGGTTTGTTGAAGTCTTTTGATAGAACATCATGCACAGAACTGTAAAAATGTGTTGAGTTGTTGAGATTATTTCGAAATGTGTAGAACTTACAATTTGTGACGGACATACATACATATTAATAATACAGTACGATATAAATTTTAAGTAAATAAATAAGAAATCAATACCATTAAGCATTTAATAATAAAAGAAGTATGAATAAAATTGTTTAAATAATAATAGAGAAATGAAAAACCAAGAAAAAGTCGATAGCATTAAGCAGAGTTAATAAGCTACAAATATAAAGCAAATACGAATTAGTAAATGTTAATAAATAGAAATGCATAGCATAATTAATATTAAAATAAATGTGCAAACTCACACACACATTGAATCTAACGATGTGGCCATTGTAATTAAAATATTATTATCAATAAAAAATATGCAAATTCATAGGTCTTTCTATGTCAATCATGTAATCCTAAGTACGCAACAACATTTTCAACCACTGAGTACAATTGACGGTGACATAAAATAAATATGTATACATATTTATGTAAATATAAACATATCTACACATGCACACGCATATAAGTATGTATCTGGAATTAACTTAAATTAATGGCAAGCCAATGTGAAACGTTTGCCACAAAGGCATTGGCAAAATTATTAACCCGCTGCGTGCAAACCGCAACTCAAACAGCACTCCAGCCAACTCAAGTGAGCGAAAGTAAAGCGTTTCCTCATTTTTTTTACTTTTGCATTTGCTCATATTTTGTGCCTTCTGTCACCAGAGTTGTTTGCGCTGTGACAAAAAAGCAAAAATCATAATTATGAACATTGCAGCGCAAAGAGAAAATCAACCCTTAAATGGCTAAAATAGTTGTTTTATTTTTATTTTAATTGCTATTTGGTTCTTTTGAGGATACAGTCAAAACGAAACGTGCGCCACTTAGCGGATCGAGCAGGTAAAAGTAATTGGAAAATAGCACTAATTGCAATTTGCGCCAATTTGAACGCGCTTCAACTACTCTGGCTTTGAGTATCCTCTCGGTGGCAAACAGTTTGCCTAAACGACACAACACTCCCAATGCCCCCACGGCGCGCTCCTCAGGTAATGAGTAATGAGCAATTAACTCAAATCATCGTGCTTCGTTTCGTCGCAATTGGTAGCTTGAAAGCGTTGACACCTTCGCGGCTCGGTGAGATGGGAATGCTGGAATTAGTTTAATTGAAAAGCCCTCAAATTCTTGACTTATGACTCTTATATATGTACATATGTATGTATATACTAGTATATGCAAAGATACATATGTTCATGGTACAAAACAAACTGGTAGAAGATTTGTTAAAAAAATTGCATGAGTTACCACGACAGAATGCCAGCTCAGTATATTCCAGAAGGAATCAAAGCTCATACGTGTTCCTCTACATGGATTAAAAAAATAAGATATATTTTCCTCCTATGCCCAGAAAAGGAACTATTATATGTATGTATGTATGTAGATAAATCGCATATATTAAAGAAGGAAGGAAGGAAATCTATTGTTCGGTTACATTGAAGCTACAATTCCCTTCACAAATACAAGAGGTTCCTTAGAAAACCGATCCGATCGTTAAGTTTGTATGTGAGCTATATGCTATATTGATCCGATCTGAACAATTTCATTTCATCGGACTGAATTAACGGGTAATCCAAGTAGGGGTACCTTTTTCAATAGCCTTTTTGACAGATCACGCATGAGTCGTGTCAAGTAGTCATGTTATTTTTGTTACTTTTGTTCAGTATTGTTTGGCATTTCATTAGGGAAAGACTTATGCCTGAGCAAAGTTTACAAATCGTTCAACTTTATTACGAAAATTCACGTTCAACTTATGGTCAACTTAATCGGCCTATTGAGCGTATATTCGCAACACCATCACCCACCTTGAGACCCAGCACTCATTATTGGATAATATTGGACCGAATATACGACTTCCAGCATGCAGTGAAGAAAGTATGGCAGCCGTAGCTGAGAGTGTACACGAAGACCGTGGAGAGTCGATTCGGCGATTCGAACTGACGTATGCTGGCGCATTTTGATCTTAAATCGAAAGCGTACAGAATACAGCTTGTGCAAAAACTGAAGTCAGTTGACCTTCCCAAGCGACATCGCTTCGCTCTATGGGCTCGTGAAAAGTTCCAAGAAAATCCGACGTTTTCGACCCAAATTTTGTTCAGAGACGAGGCTCATTTCTGGCTCAATGGTTATGTAAAAAAGCAAAATTGTTGCATTTGGGACGAAGAGCAACCTGAAAATATTTAAGAGCTGCCATTTCATCCAAAAAAGCAACGGTTTGTGAACTATTGGAATCATACATATTTCTTCAAAAATGATGCCGGTGAAATCGTAACCGTCAATGGCGACCGATATGGCGCCAGAATAACTATTTGATGCCACTACCCACACATCGTATCAGTCAATGGATTCATTAAGATAACACTTCGGTGAGCAGATAATTTCACGTTTTGGGCCGGTTGATTGGCCACCAAGGTCCTGTGGGATGTATCAGTTCGTGTAGCACAATAATGGTTCTCACGCTAGTTAATTTTAACATCAAGTAAAAATGAGTCGAAAGAATATATTTTTGAGCTGCAACGAAATGTGTTCTCTTTATTAATACACACAAAAAAACATTTTTATGATTCAAAATACACTTTATTATTCAGTATAATCTCCCTGAACATTAATACACTTGCTCCGACGATCCTCCAATCTGTGGATCCCATCCCTGAAGTGAGAATCCGGAAGGACCTCTTCATTTGATGAAAAACGCTTGCCACGCATATATTTTTTGAGTTCTGGAAACAAATGGAAGTCGCTGGGGGCCAAATCTGGTGAATACGGTGGCTGCTTCAACAATTCGAACTTTAATTCATGGATTTTAGCCATTATCAAAATGCTCTTGTGACTCGGTGCATTGTCCTGAAAAAAAAAAATCGGCAAATCGGATATTTTTACACGAATTTTTTCCTACAACTGGTCCAAAAGGTTGCAATAACTTTCAGAATTAATTGTTTTACCAGTTTGCAAATAATCCCCAAACAAAATTCCTCTCGCATCCTAAAAACTGATGCCATAACCTTCTTGGTCGATTTCCGGACACGAATTCGTTTCGAAGCCGAACAATCAGGTTCACACCAGACTTTAGCCTCTTTTTTTTGTTTCAGGATCATGATGATAGACTCAAGTCTCATCCATAGTGATGAATCGACGCACAAAATCCACTTTACCGCTCCAAACGTACGGCACCCATTGTGCACACAGCTTTCTAAAACCCAAAATTTCACTTAAAACATGGCTCACACTGCCTAATGAGATGTGTAGAGCCTCTACTTAATCTCTCTCAGTCAATCGACGAACTTCCAAAACCATATCATGTATTTTGGCTATGATTTCTTGTGTTGATACGCTTTTTGGACGTCCTTCACGTGGATCGTCTTCAAGGCTTGTACGACCACGTCTAAATTCAGTAACCATCAGCCATCTTTATACTGTTCTAATTGTAGGTGAATATTTATTATACACTCTTAACATTCGTTCCAGAATTTCTTTTGATGCTACACCTTCTAAAAATAAGAACTTTATTACTGCACGATATTCAATTTTTCTTATTGTAAAAAATACTGTGACACGGCGACAGTAAATGGCTTGTAAACAAAGAATGAATTGACTGATTGAAATGAAACTTCACATAAGTTCATATGAAGAGTGTAGCAACAAAACAAAAAAAAAATTGGGCTAGTAGCAACGCGCTCTCTTATCGAACGACAAGACTTATTGAACAACCTGGTATTTGGGCTAGGAGAATACCTGGACTTATCGCATTAACTTTTGACATAACTCAAGTATATTGGGGGTAATTCAGTAACCAGATATTTATGAAAACCTTATATTAGTATATGGAGGCTAAGAGGCATACACTGTTATAAGACAACTGAGAAATTCATTATGATATCTCAATTTATGACCGATATGTGCGATATGAAGTCAACCAAAAGTTCGAAAATATTTATATTTATATTTGTATATGAGTTTCATTGTCAATCATCGAGATTGACCGCTATTTTCGGTAAAAAGTGAGGCAGTATCTGGGAGCTTGATTAATTATGTTAATATTTCAAACATTTTGAGACGTTAGATGTCATGTCTTATTTTATTTGTAAAAAGTATTCTCCCAATAACTTCATTGTGCTTTATTTGTATACTGTAAAATGAAGAAATTGGGGGGAATTTTAAAATTTGGTATTCTCTTGCTTTTGCAAACCTTGCACGGTGCACGAATTTCAGCATGATACTGTCTCAAGTCTCTAAATTTGAGATTTTGAGTTAGAGACAATTTTTGAGACTTGAGACGATTTTGCTATTCTGTAAGTGACAGTCACAAAATCTATTACATTTCATTATTCAGAGATGTTTTTAAACTTGAATGAAATAAATATGTCGATAACAAATATTAAATTTTCTATAACATAGTCAAAAAACATAATTATCAATAAAAATAAAAATATATGTTGACTTTGTTTCATAATATTTACGAAATTTATGTAAAATTGATTTATTTTTAACCTTTTCGTGTTTGAGTTGCTTACAAAATAGAAAATAACTACAAACGATTAATATCTGTGATGATCTCTATTCAGTATATTCAAAATGGCAGACAAGAGTTCTTTTTGGTTTTGTGACCTGCTAACTACCAGGTCTCAAGTTTGAGTCAATATTTTGAGACTAACGCTAGAGACTGTTTAGTGAATAGTAACCAGTTACAAATTGAGATTTTACCTCAAAATGTCTCAAATAGAGACTAGAGACTGGTTACAGAATCCCGCTAAAAGACATATTTCGCCGTTAAATTTTTGAGGAAGGTAAGTTTTGAATAGATTTTATAATTTCTATTTAAATTATAAAGCTTTGTTACAGTTTTTTGTTAAGGAATGAATGCAGAAGGTGCGCTAATTCACAATAGTCATTCTCAATAAATTGACCGAATCAGCCGTTCATATATCACTAGATTCTGCAATGGGTGCACTCTAGGCCTTGCATATTTCGGTATAGGATTTTTGCATTTCATGTCATCGTGCAATCTTGCAAGAGCAAATCCCCCTACAGTGTTGAATTCAGTCCCTTCAAAAATAGTGGACTTTTTTCAAAGTTATAGTGACGACATTAATATTTTAATGAAGCAAAAAATTTTATATAATAATTTTTTATAGCATTATTTCATTTAAACTAATAAATGCACACATTAATTAATATAATATTCGTTCTCTTTGGATTGAGATCCGCTTTTTGATGGCCAATGCAATGAAATAATCCCAAATGTTCCTTAAAATTTCAAATCTCAGATGTCAAAATTAACGAATTAACTTAAACCAAATGGAAGAGTGAAAACTCTTCATTATCTAAGTTGCCGAGCGGGAACGATAGCAAGGTGCAGAACTATTCTAAAACATAGGGCTTGGCTTCCCACCCTTTCCATTATACGAGTAATATTTATATATTTTTCAATGCTCATTGACCCCTCTAATATTAAAATTAAGTCCGATTTGTACTTGGAAATGCAACCCTATATCATTATATAGGGTGTATGTTTCACAGTATTAAGAGTGCAATTTTCTGCGAATCGTTTACCACTTCTGTGGCGGACGGCTTGATAACCATCAGGCCTTATAAGGTTAAACTTCGACTCGTCAAAAAACCTTCTGGTTTGCGTCCAGGTTGATTTATTTGTAACCTAACTCAACTGCTTTTCTTTAATTTTTCTGGTCACGAGTAGCTTTTTTACCGATTTTCATCTTAGCATTCCCATACCGTTAGGCTCATTTTGCGCTGTTCGAGTTAGAATATCAGTACTAAATGATTTCAGCAACTCTGTTTTCTTACGGCTACGTTTTAAAATCGGTAGTAGTTAGCACTGTCTTCTCTTAAGCTAGTGCTTCTTGTTCTTCCTGAAGTTTTCTTTCTACTAGATCTCCAGTTTGACGATACTTTTTCAAAACACGTCGCACTGACCTTTCGTTAAAATGTAATGTTGCAAATAACAGCTTTTTGTGAGAATGAAAGCTGCGTTTGCTTAGGCATGATTTTACTAATCACACAAGAGAATCTTTTGAAATTAACGAAATGTAAAGCAATATTTCTAAAAAGTTCCCTTCACAGCCGTATGTCCGCTATCTGGGAACCGTGCAAGAATGATGAAGACGAAAAAGAGTCGCTTTTGATTGACGTTGATTGCATTAGATATGTGACGACATTGCTAAAAGTCCTTCTTCAGATAACATTCGAAAATGTAAACGAGATCATCATCCGTTCGGAAATCAGGTATATACCAGAGTATATACTTTATTATTTTTCCAAAATTAAAATATCATTTATATAAACAAAAATTTCTTTCTTGCCATTATTTTCGATTTTTTTATTAACACGTTCGCGGACGCAAAAAATTTTAGGGAGCTGTAAAAATATACAGGCAATTATTTTTGAAACTAGTTAGAATATCCGAAATCTAATTAGACATACATATATTATAAGAGTAGTCAGAAGATCGTATTTTAACCGTTATATACAATGAATGCTATAGCATCCACGACGATATAGAAAATATTTTTCAACCAGAATGACGTGAGGAAATTTGTGAATACACGGAGAAAAGATAAAATAATATGAAAGTATCTAATGAACCAATTGGTCATTATTTTGAAATGTGAATTAATTACAAAAACTTAAGATTGTATAAAATTAAATGAATAAAAATTGGTTTTAAAATTTGAATGCTATAGCATTCACGTCATTTTGCATCAGTATGAAAATGAATGCTATAGCATTCACGTCCGCGAACGTGTTAAGGTTAGTTTTTTTGACAGATGTGAAGTTTAGAACATTTTTTCTGACTGAAAAGTGTGTAGCATAAAGTGGTTTTGATATAAGTTAATCCAAAGAGTACGTCGTTTAGCGACATCTATGTCTCAATATGTTAATGAATAGAGAAGACGCAAATGCTGCATCAAGTTCGTTTAAGTACTAATTTGTAGTTATCATATAGGGAACATCGAAAAACATTGCTTTTAGGAGCAAAATACACCATGCAAAGAGAGAAATGTGTAAAAAGTCTACAAAGAGGCACAACGAATTTTCTCCAAATTTACCTTTGCGTCAACAATTCCTATTATATTACAAAAAACTCATATTATTATTAAAGTATATTTATTAAGAATATTTTGTAGCAAAAAGAGGAATGTGGTTAAAAGCTTTAGAGTTTATTATAACATGACCATACCAAAGACAAAACTAAGCAGAGCATCACCATGAAAGAGTGACTAAAGCGCGGAGAAGATAACATCCAACATTTACTTAGTACATAGTTGTTTTAATTTTTAAAATTTTTATTAATTATATCTAAATATTTATTTTCCAGAAAATTATATAATAAAACATTCCGAAAATAGCTGTCATTTTCAAAATCTTTGAGACCGCAACCGCAAATTATCTGACTCCGAAGATGTCCTGAATGCTAACCTCAGATTTCATAGCTGCACTA
Source organism: Bactrocera tryoni (assembly GCF_016617805.1). NCBI lineage: Eukaryota > Metazoa > Arthropoda > Insecta > Diptera > Tephritidae > Bactrocera > Bactrocera tryoni. The sequence continues at coordinate 55,778,240 of NC_052503.1, forward strand.
TTGGCTGGTAGGTGGCGCTAGCACTTCTAATGTCCACAACAATTTCGGAGTGGGCTCTATCCGGATGGTTAGATGGCGCTGGGAGCTAATTTTATGAGAACAGTTACTACATCAGAGTCAGAGCAGAGAATGTTAATAAATATGGAAGGCGCAAATGTTAAAGCAAATCTTTTTGGATACTAATTTGTAGATTTCACATGAGAAAACATCGAAAAATATAATTTTGAAAAGAAATATACCTTTCAGACCTTCAATGCACTGCGTTAGATCAGTTAATAATTTTTTTCGAATGTGTTAAAGACCCTTGCAGTTAAATGGTTAGACCCGGCGCGATAGCAAGTGCGTTACGCTAGTATCCACAGAATGTGGAAAAAGACCCAGTTGGAGTGGTACAAAGGTGGTGCAAAGAGGAACGCAAGCACATTAATGTAAAGTACCATGTCCTCAAATCGTGAAGCGTTACAACGCTAAATTGGGCGGAGTCGACATAGCTGATCAGTCAATGGAATACCACAGAATTTTTATAAAAACGAAGAAATGGACTGTAAAAACAACTTTTCATTTGATTGACATGGGCAGTATGCAATGCATGGAGAGAGTACAGAGCCGATGCACTAAAAGGCGGGCATGCGAAAAAAGAATATTAAAGACCTATTTGGTTTAAATCTGAGCTCGGCGAAGTATTGGCCAAATTCACTGAAAGGCCAATTAATCCACCTGTTCCGTGATTGCACATCAACAGCAGAGCCAGCTGCAAAAAGAAACAGATCCTCCCGTTTGATCCTCCCAGTTGATGTACGTACTTGATCGGTATGATCATTGGCCAGAGGCAATGGATATGAAACTTTACCACGGATGTGCCGCGTGAAAGAATGTACAAGCAGAATTAGAATAAAATGCGCCAAATGCGATGTATTTCTCTGCCTAACAAAAAATAACAACTGTTTTCAGGAGTACCACACAAAAAAATGATCGCTTTCAATCAATGTACATGAATATTATTTTTAAATACATTCCATCAATATAAAATAATTTTTTTTCTTGAAATAAGATTTAGAATCGTACTGCTTTTTCTTTCAATAATATGGCCTTAAGACCGGTAACACACAATTGTGCGCGTCCTTTTTCTAGGAATCCTTCTTCGGATAATTTTTTTCTTATTTTTATTGCATTCACGATGGTCATATCAGCAACTGTGCGAAGCGGCGTTAAAATCTTGTGATACTAATTTGTAGATTTCACATGAGAAAACATCGAAAAATATAATTTTGAAAAGAAATATACAGCACGCAATAAGCGAAACGGGGAAAAGGCTATAAATTATATAAATTTAGATTTTCGCTTCCGGTTTCTATGATATTACTAAAAGTTCACAATTTATATTTACAACAAATAATCTGTTGAATTAAAAAGGAGAATTATTGGTCAAAACCGCAGAAGAAAATAAGCATTTAATAGATAAATTCTATTACACATGTATGTATGTATGTATGTATGTGCGTCGCGTGAACAATTCTGAATGATCAAAGGATAACAATGAAACAGTGACTAACTGGCATACCTAAATAAAAGCGTTGAGCGGTGCGTTTTTTACCGCTTAAAGTGTAAACACAATGACTGCGACAGACTGCAGCAGCACGACAGTGAACTGAAAACGTCGTTGTTCATCTTACTACATGTACATTTTGAGAAGCAACAACAACACAATGGCCGGCATGTACACAAAACAACGCAGTTGTCCATTTTGTATGTACACAATTTCACGTTGTGGCCATACTAATTCCTTTCACTTCAATGAAATTTTAATATTTTGTTCAAAGTGAAATTTTTTATGCAAAAATAAGTAAATAGGTCAATATTTTTGCTTTAAATTATCAATTGTTATTACAAATGATATAATAGAGCTATAATATAGCTATTTTATGCTTTTATTTGTAAAATAACTTCAAGTTTGTTAGGGCTGTGAATAATTTTACATTTTACATATTAGTGGCATCACCACTCTACCTCTTCTTTCTATCTTCCACTCTACTGTCGTCCTACTGTCGTTGGCAAAAATAGGAGGATATTGAAGTTAGCGAGAACGACAACTGTCGACGCCGTCGGGTTATCTCTAAAAAAATAACTTTACGTCAAATTCTCACTTAAATCCTAGAATAAGTACAAAAGAAATTAAATGCAAAACGAATTACTTTATTAATAATGCTTTCATCCATTAGTATAAGCTTTAAACACCGCGCGACAAGAAAATGTTCAGAAAAATTAAATTTTTTTTTGTTTCATGGAGCCAATTTTACGCCAAATGCACTGTCAAAATTGAATTTCTCACCGCTTAGCATCATTGCCTCTGTCTTTGTTTAGATTTGCGCCATAGAAAAACTTATGGGCATGATGAATGTTTGATAGTAATTTGCCACTGCCGCTGCCGCTTTTACTTATGTACAGCAGTATAGCAGCGGCTTTCGCATGTTTGAGATGGCGCTGATCGTAAGCGTGAAGAAGCTAAGCTCAATGCGAATACGAGCATTTATGTTCAAATCCTGAAATTCATTTATATTATATTTAATTAAATTTATCTGTAAAACTGTCACATAGTTATTTTATCTATTTATTTTTATGAATTAGTATGCATTTTCATTACTAAGTAAATATTATTATTATATACATATATATGTATGTTTCAACAAGCATTCCTCTATACAAATTAATCACTATCATTAATAGGATTCCCTGAGATGAAATGCTTCTGTCTCTGGTGGCGGCTCGTATGTACTACTGTGATCAAATTGAAAGGTGAATTTTGTCCATTTCATCTTCTTCAAAGTAATCCCCTCCTGCTACATACACTTATGCCAACGAATTCTCCAGCCATCAAAGCACTTGGAAAAATCCTCAGAGCCTTGTTCGATTCAGCTTTTATATCCTCAATTGAGTCAAAACGGTGTCCTCGGAGTGGTCATGTGAATTTGCTGAACAGCCAAAAGTTACGCGAAGGTAAATCAGGCGAATGCGGTGGTTGCGACACGATATTAGTTGGAAATGTGGCGAAATGAACACGAATAACCAATGCAGTATGCGGTGGTGCATTATCCTTCTTTTTTCAATAAATTCAGACATAATAAAAATCAAAAAAATCACAAAACGACGCGTATCTCAAATACTGGAATATGTTGACGTGAAATTTAGCATAGATGTCACTAACAGTACTACCAACTTACAGAATTTACCGATTCGAAAAACACGCGAAGTATAAATTAAAAATTCTTGGTTGTTGAAAAATGACTTATGTTGGTTTTGAAGTAACACGAAATCCGAAGTTTACTTTTTTATTTGAGGACCAATAAACAATAAATGATTTACATATTTTGCAGGAACGTGTAATAAAAATGTGAGTATTGGTTATATCCGAAAAATTACTGTGGCAATTCTGGTACAGGGGCCACTTGTGTACTTAGTTTATCACTGATTTTCCAGATTTTCAAAATTAGACGCAAACGGAAATTTAACGCCAGTAACAACTTTCTGGGCTTAGAAGAGGCCGTCAATTTCATTGAAGATGGCAGTATTGATGACTTAGGTTCCGCCAGAACCCAGCAACGAAGATGAACCATTAGCCACCAAGAGAACTCGAATCCGGCGTATCCAAAGCAGCTCACCAGTCCAAGTCCATCAACTTCTAACTTCCTGTCTGTCGTAAAAGATCTCACACCTGTTCAAATATTTTTCCATGATGAAGTATTTAACATGGTTGCCGATTTTAGTAACTTATACGCGAGTCAAAATAATCCTCACAATTTCTCTGTCGATGCTATAGAGCTGAGAATGTATGTATACGTGGTTAGATGATCATATCGGAGTCAACGCAGTAACAAATGCTATGATCTTTAGCCGATTTAGAGGAATAGAGAGGAATCTGCACCTTGTTGACAACGATGCACTAAATCTTCTTCTTCTTCTTTACTGGCCTAGAAACCGGTTGTAGCCGAGTTAACAACAGCACGCCAATCGATTCTCCTTTTCGCTACGTGGCGCCAATTGGATATTCCAAGCATAGCCAGGTCCTTCTCCACCTGGTCCTTCCAACGGAGTGGAGGTCTTCCTCTTCCTCTACTTCTCCCCGCGGGTACTGCGTCGAATACTTTCAGAGCTGGAGTGTTTTCGTCCATTCAGACGTCATGACCTAGCCGGAGCCTACGCTGAACTTTGTCAATTTTGATATCGATATCACCGGCATACGCCGGCAGCTGTACACTCTTATAAAAGATTTTATCTGTTCGATTAAGTTCTGCAGCTCGATTTTGTTTTCTCCAGCAGCAGATTAAATAAGTCGCACGATAGGGAGTCGTCTTGTCTGAAACCTCATTTGGTATCGAACGGCTCGGAGAGGTCTTCCCGATCCTGACGTAGCTTTTGGTGTTGCTCAACGTCAGTTTACACAGCCGTATTAGTTTTGCGGGGATACCAAATTCAGACATCGCGGCATAAAAGCGGCTCTTTTTCGTGGTGTCAGCTTTGATAACGACGGAGAGGTGGTGCATGTCGATTCTTTTTTCACGGGTCTTTTCCAAGATTTGGCGCATGGTGAATATCTGGTCGGTTGTTGATTTTCCAGGTCTAAAGCCACACTGATAAGGTAGAATCAGTTTGTTGACGGTGGGCTTTAATCTTCACACAATACGCTCGATAGAACCTTATATGCGATGTTGAGGAGGCTAATCCCACGGTAGTTGGCGCAGAGTGGGGGGTCTCCTTTTTTATGGATTGGGCATTGCACACTTAAATTCCTATCGTTGGGCATGTTTTCGTCCGACTATATTTTTCAATGAAGCTGTTACATGCTCCTCAGCAGTTCTTGGCCACCGTGTTTGAATAGCTCGGCCGACATTCCATAGGCTCCGCCGCTTTGTTGTTCTTCAGACGGGTAATTGCTATTCGAACTTCTTCATGGTCGGGCAATAGAACGTTTGCTCCATCGTCATCGATTGGTGAATCGGGTTCGCCTTCTCCTTACCTTATATCTTTACTGCCATTCAGCAGGTACTTATCTTGGGATATCAGCTGGATCGATGGCGCACGTGGCGAAAACATTTAGTGAGTAAAGAAACTTGCATGAAGTTAAGAGCAGCAAATTTAAATGGGCTTTTAAACAAAAATTGTATCCTTAACCTAGACAACAACGTCCTGTTATACAATCATAAAACCGATTTGGATGTATGACATTCAACTGTGGGGTACGACCAACCATGATATAATTCAAAGATTCCAATCTAAAATGCTTAGAACAATGACCTATGCACCATGGTACATGCGTAATAAAAATTCCATAACGATCTTGGTGTTCCTATGGTAAGGAAAGAATTAGAAGATAGCTGAATTAAATATATTACTAAACTCCGAGATCACCCAAGCCCATTTTCTAATGCTTTGGTACATTCCCGCAATCAAACTCGTTGAAAAAGAAATGATCTACCAGCCTTCTATAAAAAGCGTTCTACCCTAAAAACTCAATCACATTCTGAGTTTTCAAAAGCATTTAAGATTTGAATACTTATTATTAGGCTTTACCAAGCAGATCCAATAAATTAAGAAATAATCAGCAGGTTGGAGAAGTGTTCCCTTCATAATTTTAGTATGCTCTGGGTATCAGTCACTACATCACCTTTGGGGGTTCTACAGGAGTATGCTCCTGTCTTGAAACCTTCGGTTAGTCGCCACATCTTTTCGTAGATTTTTCGAGCATTACCCCAGCCAGCCAAGCTCTACGAACTCACGTATTTCGGCCTCTCTCTTTTTTTCTGAAAATGCGTCTCGCTTCCCTCTTCAACTCTCGGTATCTATCCCATCCTGTACGTGTTGTGGTCGATTGTAACGTGCGAGGTAGGCAGTCTGCTTTCTCTCCACTGCGACACGGCACTCCACATCGTACCAGCTGTTCTTTTGCATTTTCCGAAAACCAATGGTTTCGGTTGCAGCGTACGCCTTTCCACTTTAGCTTGCCTTCCAACGGATGTACTTTGGCTACCCAAAGGATACTTGGTCTAGGACCGGAAACCGTGAGCTGCTTGAGTCATATGTAAAATAATGGTTTCTGGCCACCGCCAAGTGAATGGCGATCAGAGAACTTTTCCCACATCCTTGACTCTTTATATGACTCCATCCTCCAATATGTGAGTTATATTAATAAAAATGAGTGAGCATAATATCCTCCTAATGGTGCATCCCTGGGACTAAAATGCATAAAATCGGGTGAAAACTTGCCCTTTAGCCCCAATGTAACTAATGTCAGGATTTTCAAACATCAGGTTTGCTTTAATCCTTATAGAGTTAATGTTGTGGGATACTTTAATGAAACTCAAATGGCATCTATTTTTCTTAATAATAAGAAGCAATGCCAAGATTTTCAAACTTGTATATTATACTACATACAAGTAATAATGAATTCAGAACTAAATAGAGAAGGCACCATCTTCTATAAGAGTGTACAGCTGCTGGCGTATGCCGATGATATTGATATCATCGGCCTCAACACCCGCGCCGTTAGTTCTGCTTTCTCCAGGCTGGACAAGGAAGCACAGAAAATGGGTCAGGCAGTGAACGAAATATCTCCTGTCATCAAACAAACAGTCGTCGCACTCGCGACTTGGTTTTCACGTCACTGTTGACAACAAACGGAATGTTTAACGTGGGCACTTGCTGACGACAGCCTTACTTCACGGTACTCAAAAGTACACGGATCAAATCAAAGCGTTGATCAGCGCTCTGAAAATGCCAGGCATTTTCAGTACCAATTGGCAGTGTGGAAAGGACACACTAACCACCTTGGTGGGGTTCGAGGCCCATCTAAAACCTCTGCCGTGCTTTGGGTCCGGCACCCGGTTGCAATGCAACTCCACATCGAACCAACAAAAAGTCAGTTCTACCCGCATTTGGGTACAAACCACAACCACCACAATACTCCCCGAGGGGCCAATCCGCATGAGCAGGTTGGAGTTACCTCCAAGGGCTCCTATTCCCCGTGGTACCAGAATTAAGTTTCCGGTAAGACCTCGTAGCCGCAACTACTACCAGTTGAATTTCCATACCGCTCTGGACTGGTGGCCAATAAAGAAGGTGAGGCTGCACCCCACTGACACACAAAATATACCCAACACAACACACAACACTCATACCAAAAACTAACCCTAAGTCACAGTTAAACGCCTTCGCCGCTTAAATACTTAAATACATAAATGCTTAATTCGGTATTCCGACTAGAGGAGATCACACCACTAACATCTAAGTGCCCATTTGTCCAGCTAATCCCCATACCTCATGCACCCAATCTTCTACCCGCGCCCCACAAAGACAACCGGACCGATCAGATAGGTGCCTCTGATGCAAAAATGCATTCAGAGGCTCATGCCCCGTAAACAAAAAACCCAGACTCAGACAAAAACTGAAGTCTGGGTTATCCGCGACAAACCCAACATCCCGAATGTACTCATACGTCACTCGGCCATTGGGACAATTGTCCCAACGTTCTTGCCACCTACACCTAACCCTATCATCTAGAAGCATCTTGCTCCCTAGATATCCCTCCCTCTCCACATCATCATCGGAGATCCAATCACACTGCAGCAAGGAAACACTCAAACCCCTTCTTAACCTGAAAGCAACAGCACGCTGTATGACAATCAGGTCAAGAGGGGGTGCTCCTAACAAAACATGCAAAGCCCCCGTCGAAACAGTACGACATACAGGCAGACATGCAAGCATCATACAACGCTGCATCGAGAGGAGTTTTTGACGACCCGAGACCGCCACTACTGTCTCCCACCATACAGCAGCTCCATAAGTGGCACAAGCCACAAACAAGCCACGGTATATGGTACGGACAGCACGACGCCCGAGACCCCAATCACTCCTCAAGATGCGTCGTACTTTGCCTATGACTGTCAGTATGCGCTCCTTAACCCTAACCAAGTGTGGAGTAAAACACATTCTTTCACTCATAGTCAGTCCCAGATATTTGACTTGCGTCACATATCTGATACTGACTCCATTCACACGGACAATCGGTGGACGAACCGGCGACAATATACCTTTTAGCAGCATTGCCACCGTTTTATCCATCGATATGTCAACCCCCACACCTAAACCTCAAGAATTAACAATCTCTAAGAGATCTCCTCCCGCCCGTTCTAAATCACACCGCGAACGACCCTCCACCAGAAGTAGAAGATCATCCGCATACGCACAACACTTACAAAGTGGCTCGAGCTGCCCAAGCAGGGAATCCATCATGAGATTCCAAATATATGGACCACAGATGGAACCCTGCGGGCAGCCACGAACCATCTCAATCTCCACACTATCATTCATACCAACTTGAGAAGCCTTTCTGTCCGAAAAATAGCTCCGCCAAAGAGCAATTTCCGGACAGCCAAGTTCCTCCAGCCGTTGCACCCCCCGATCCCAGCTTAGGTAATCAAATGCCCCCTTAAAGTCAACAAATATGCCAAGGACATATTTGTTGACATTATCCCTAACAATATTTTGAACAAAAAACCACGCATCCTCTACACTGCGTCCTTCCCTAAACCCAAACATTAGCTCCTGAAGTCGTTCCACCATTACTCTCTCCAGCACTTTTCCAAGTACTGGAAGGAGACTGATGCCCCGATAAGATAAAGGATCGCTCCTGATCTTATCAGGGGACTTCAGGAGAGGAACAACCCTAGCCATTTTCCACTCGCGTGGAAAATATCCCTCCCAAACGCATTTATCATAAATAGCATCCAGGTATTCCGGAATGAACTTCCACAAGCTTTTGCACATCTCTCCGTTCAAATCATCAAAACCGGGAGACCGTTTAGACCTAACCAGGCCAAAGGCGTACCCCAACTCCCCATCAGCTAATGGAGGGACAGGCACCTCTTGTGCTTGAGGTACCTGCACCTCCGACCTGGGAAAGAACACTTCTAACAGAACCCCCGCACACTCTCTCCACGTCGATAACAGAGTGTCACCGACGCGAAGAGAGGTGATATCCTGACTTCTACGACCCCTGCAAATCCTATAGACCTGACCCCAGGGGTCGTTCCTATTTGCCCTAACGAAACTCCTCCACTCATCCTCCTTAACTTTAACTAACATTTCCTTATATTCCCTATTCACACAACTAAATTCATACCTAAGCTGGGACAACCTATCAGAATTGGACCGCCGGGCGCGTTGAAACTTCCGCCTCAATCGCCTGACAGTCCTCCTCATCAAGGTAAGTTCACGCGTCTACCATTTAATTTTAGAAACCCTACGAGACTCAAACCTACCAAAAACCCTATCATTTACCCCCCAAACTACCTCATAAAGACGAGCAATTTGCTCGTCCACCCCCAACTCCTCAAACTCACTAAGCGGTATACAAGATACCGCTTCCCTAACCGAGTGTCCATATTGGTTCCAGTCAATACCCGTGGTACGCCATCGCCGCCATGGACTCACATAAGGCGGGGGAGGAGATCGAGGGGTAACCATAATTTGAATGAAATTATGATCACACCATCTCCTCAGCTCAACAATGCCACAGTAAATCGGGCAGACAGCTGACATCATAAGATGTTCAGCTGGCCTACCCGTGAAAGCACAGTTGCTGCAATGTGGTGCATTGACGCAACCGGCAGCCCTGTGGCCCTCCTGACCGCACCTCCGACAGACATCTGATCTAGCCCTACACTCAGCCACTCTATGGTCAAAACCCATAAACCGGAAGCAGCCAGCGACGGGGCAGTCCGGTCGCACCCGGAAGGATGTAGCACCGACTTGCCTCCAAGAGGGCGGACATTAACTTGTCCGTACCCTCAAGGACGACATTGGTCCTACCATCAGCAGCCACCGTCCAGGGGCGACTAACCATCCTCACGTCAGACTTCAGGGCCGCCGGGCTGAAGTCCCGGAAGTTCAATCGGAATAACTTCTCCATGAATTCCTTATGGGGGATCTCCGTGTGAACCCCATAGACCACAACCCGAGGACCCAACTTCAGGGTGACAGTGACGTCCAACCCCACTTCCTCAAACTTCTTGTTCTTCACCACTCTTTCCCTCTCACGAGCAGAAGGAGTGCGAATAATCGCCCCACCTCCCTTAAGTGGCCGGACATCATGGACCCTCACTCCAAGTGAAGGACCCACCTCCTGAACCACCTTCCTAATTACTTCCTTAGAGGAAGTTGCAGGCCCCTTGCTCCTCACAACCACTGCATAAGTCTCCACCGGCTTCGGCGTAACCGGAGCAAAGACCCACCCGGCGTTGAAAAGTGCCCCCCACATCCTCCTCTAAGCGCATACACCTGTCCACGAAGATGAACATTCTCGGTAATCACCGTCATCAGGAGCTCCTCATACTTTGAGGCAAACTCCAGCAGCCCCTTCGCGACCTCCTTCTCAAAATTTTTTGCCCCGAAAACCAACTCATTTAACTCACCATTCAGTCTCTTCGCAGCCACAACATGGCTGGTTGCCCCCCCCCCCCCCCAACTCAAGACGCTTCTTCCTAATTTTGCTCCCTGCACTACCATCCCGCCTAATGCGCTCAACCCCCGAACTAACAGGGTGAACAACCACTTTTTCAGAGGCGTCACCCATACTACCCATACTACCCCCACTACCTCCACTGGAGACACCAAACGCGCCTTGCGCTTCGGTGGGGACCTCAAAGGAGGTCCCATCCCCTCCTCCCTGGAAGACATGTCTGCCACCACGGTTTTAGACCCCGAACTATCACTCCCAGCGAGGGAATCACTCCTCTTCTTCCGTACCTGAGGCATCTCTACCTTAGGAATCAACCTACCAAGCAGGCTGATCCGCCGGCAAACAAAAACACCAACGCTGGTACCACAAGTACAAGGGAAAACCCGGAACAGCTGCTCGCCGGGCGCGTATGAATGAACACAAAGAAAAAAACGCAAGGGCACACCCCACAACTCAAGCACTAGGCCTGAAAATGGCCACTCAAACCGGGTGCCGGATGGAACTTTGTCCCCGTACCACCCCGAGTCGACCGATGCGGCAATGCATCTAGTCACACCGCGGCACAAAGGCTCACTACCACGACCAAACCAGTCGCAAAGTTAAACCTTCCCGCACAAGGACAGGCACCAGGACCTTTTGAGCAAAAACTGCCCAAGTCCCCTCGCAACACGAGCAGCTGAACGCTGGACGCACAGCACAACTCACACTTGACAGGCAATTCAGCCGGCAGAGAACGCCAACGATACGGTACAGCACTGAAACTGTGTGACAGTTCAGCAACCAAAACCGTATGGCAGTACACCCAACCGCAAAAACCACCTGTTTCGAAAACCACTTTGCCCTCACACTCCACAAAAAACCACCTGCTCTACCCGCCTACAAATTCAAAATGCCAAAAAAACAACCTGCTACAAAAACACCTTCACGAAAAAATCAACTACTCAAACAAAAAATACTTGCCACAAAACTATGTGCAAGCACACACACCCGAACAAAAAACTACATGCCGAAAGATTCAAAATCAGAAAAAATTATTAAAAATTAATTCTGAAATGACAGAAAATTGAAAATTCCGCAAATCTTGGCCCTCACCAATGCGAATCTAGGCCTTCCACCGCAAATCAAACACAAATAATGTTACTTACTTGTATTCCCCAGCACGATACCGTACACAAAGAAAAATCCTATTGAATTCAATATTTTCAAACAAACTACGCGAGCGCACGTCTATACAAATCAAATGATATTGATATTCTACAAGTTTTTCATCCACCAGTAAAGGACTCCAAGAAGAAGGATTAGATCATAAAACGTGTTCCAATTTGTATCATTCTTTATCGGGTCATCTCGTTAAAATGAGGAATCAATTTGAAAAATTTGAAATCGATTCAAGAAAAAATTTTCGAACAAACTACGCGAACTCAAAGACGAATTAGGAAGATACAAATCAAATGATATTGATATTCTACAAGTTTTTCATCCACCAGTAAAGGACTCCAAGAAGAAGGATTAGATCATAAAACGTGTTCCAATTTGTATCATTCTTTATCGGGTCATCTCGTTAAAATGAGGAATCAATTTGAAAAATTTGAAATCGAGGCAAGAAAAAATTTTCCTAATAGGGAATGTAAGGAAACTCGAAGACGAATTAGGAAGAAACAAGTAAATAATGGAAATGCAGAGGACCTTGATTTGAATCCTAGAGCCAAATTCTACATTGAGACTTTCAATGTAATAATTGACACACTTAATGCTCAAATGTGTATTGAGACAGACATACTTCGTCTGATAAATTTCGACGATGTAATTTCGGAGTTTGCTCTGATTAAGACAGGGAACAAAATGTTTTAAGTTTTAAATTATACCTACTACACTTTCTATTTTGATGAACTTTCATTTTATACTTTCTACCTTCCATTCCATTCCTTCCATTTCCATTTAAGCAATAGAGGGCCTACACAGGCTCTGTGCTTAGGTTAGTTAGATACTCTTAATCCGCCACTGGGTAGAATAGAACTGCAACTAAGAAATCAATGCATAAAGTTGCCAGAAAATTTATGCACAACAACAGGTGACCAGGGTAATTTAGTTTCGAAATTATTCAACAAAGGAGTTCAATTACTTTTTTTGTGCGGAATCAAATTTCTGGTTCAGAATGTTGATAATTGTTTGTCGCTAGCAATTGTTTTTGATTGGTACAAATTATTCAAAGAGGATCGAGAACACGTTGTCGACGAACCACGTCCAGGACGGTCATCAACATCAAATGATGATCATCAATAAAATAAAGGAATTGGTGCTTGGGAATCGACGATTAACAGTCAGAGATCTTACTGGCATCGTTGGAATTTCGGAAGGTTAGTGAATTTTGAAATATCATTCGGGCCTTAAAAAAATGTGAAAGCCCGATTGCCTCCAAAATCACTAAATTTTTTCGAAAGCAGCGTCGCGTTAACGTCTGTGGAACAATGTTATCCAACTGAGGTCGGAATTATGGGCATTATCCGACAACTCTTGATTTTTACACCACAATAATGCACCTTCGCATACTGAATTGATTCTTCGTTAGGTTTTCTCTGATTTTTCAATCAATTTCGACGGAACGACGGAAGATAAGAAAAAACGTTGTCACGAGTGTATTGGAGCTAACAGGGATTACTTTGTTACAGATTTTTAATAATAAATTAAGAATTTTAAAATTATGAGAAAAATTCTTAATATTTTGTTCAAAGTAGTATGTAAAAGGTTTTTCAAGAGACACTACAGAAGTAGGCCGATAGAGATAGCAAACGAAGCCATTTTTTCCCACACTTTTGACATTTCTCTTCAATAAGGCTTGCCATTTCATCATGGTAAGATATACGATCTCACAGTGCGTCGAAATTATTAAAATTTACTACCGACATTCGGAGTCATTGGCCTCAACTTTAAGAGCAATCCAATTTATGGTCGTCATAATCGTCCTGCCAGGTCAACAGTTGAGCGTCTAGTAGAAAAATTTGAATCCTCACGCACCGTGCAAAATATTACCGTGCCAGAGAGAGAAAGAAGTGCCTGTAGTGTCGAGAATATTGCTGCCGCTAGTGCATCAATTGAGGAAGACCCAAATCAGTCTCTCACACGTCGTTCTCAAGCGTTGGGCATCTCTATGACGTCGTTGTGGCGAATTTTGCAAAAAGGTCTTGGCCTACATTCTAACAAGATCAAGAACTGATGCCGTTTGACCACCAGAATCGTCGTACGTTCGTGAATTGGGCTGAGCAACAACTTGAAAATGATCCGGATTTTCATCGAAAAATCATCTTCAGCAATAAGGCTCATTTCTGGCTGAATGGATCTCGATAAAATTACGGTTTGGTGCGGTTTATGGGCCGGCGGCGTCATTGCGCCGTACTTCTTCCATGATGATCAAGACCGCCACGTTACAGTGAATGGAAATCCCTACCGCTCAACGATAACCGAATATTTTTGGCCCGAATTGGATGACACGAGGGCAAAACGAAATATCTCCTGTCATCAAACAAACAGTCGTCGCACTCGCGACTTGGCTCTCACGTCACTGTTGACAGTCATGACTTTGAAGTTGTAGATAATTTCGTCTATTTAGGAACCAGCATTAACACCACCAACAATGTCAGCCTGGAAATCCAACGCAGGATTGCTCTTGCCAACAGGTGCTACTTCGGACTGAGTAGGCAATTGAAAAGTAAAGTTCTCTCTCGACAAACAAAAGCTAAACTCTATAAGTCGCTCATAATTCCCGTCCTGCTATATGGTCTAGAGGCTGGGCGATGACAACAACCGATGAGTCGACGTTACGAGTTTTCGAGAGAAAAAATCTGCGAAAGATTTATGGTCCTTTGCGCATTGGTCACGGCGAATATCGCATTCGATGGAACGATGAGCTGTACGAGATATACGACGACATTGACATAGTTCAGCGAATTAAGAGACAGCGGCAGCGGCTGCGCTGGCTAGGTCATGTTGTCCGGATGGATAAAAACACTCCAGCTCTGAAAGTATTCGACGCAGTACCCGCCGGGGGAAGCAGAGAAAGAGGAAGACCTCCACTCCGTTGGAAGGACCAAGTGGAGAAGGACCTGACTTCGCTTGGAATATCCAATTGGCGCCACATAGCGAAAAAAAGAAACGAGTGGCGCGCTGTTGTTAACTCGGCTATAATCGCGTAAGCGGTGTCTACGCCAATTAAGAAGAAGAAGAAGAAGAAGAAGAGATATACGATCTAACAGTGCGTCGAAATTATTAAAATTTACTACCGACATTCGGAGTCATTGGCCTCAACTTCAACAGCCCTACGCCCAATTTATGGTCGTCATAATCTTCCTGTCAGGTCAATAATTGAGCGTCTAGTAGAAAAATGTGAATCCTCACGCACAGTATAAAATATTACCGTGCCAGAGAGAGAAAGAAGTGCCTGTAGTGTCGAGAATATTGCTGCCGCTAGTGCATCAATTGAGGAAGACCCAAATCAGTTTCTCACACGTCGTTCTCAAGCGTTGGGCATCTCTGTGACGTCGTTGTAGCGAATTTTGTGAAAAGTAAGAACTGAAGCCGCTTGACCACCAGAGTCGTACGTTCGTGAATTGAGCTGAGCAATAACTTGAAAATGATCCGGATTTTCATCGAGAAATCATCATCAGAAATAAGGCTCATTTCTGGCTCAATGGCATCTCGAAAAAATTACGATTTGGTGCGGTTTATGGGCCGGCGGCGTCATTGCCCCGTATTTCTTGATGATCAAGACCGCCACGATACAGTGAATTTAAATCCCTACCGCTTAATGATAACCGAATACTTTTGGCCCGAATTGGATGACATGGACTTGGGCAATATGTGGTTCCAACAGGACAGCGCCTCTAGACACACAGTGAATGTCTCAATCGATTTATTGAAAACCAAGTTTGGTGAAAGTGTTATCTCACGAAATGGCCCAGTCAATTGGCCGCCTCAGCCGTCCGATTTGACGCTGTTAGACTATTTCCTGTGATGCTGCATAAAGTATCTACTATGCCAACAAGCCAGCTGCGGTTGATGCACTTCATACGAATATCGAATGTGAGTATCGGCCTATTTATGCTTGAAAGCCGTCGAAAATTGGGTTCGGCGTCTGGACTTCTGCAAGCGTGCCCGTGGTGTCCACGTAAAAGAAAAGAATTTCATAATGATATCGAATGTTTTTCCACAGGAATAAAGAGTTTCATTGATATTCCAAACCGTTTTTGTTTTAATTAAAAAAACTTTTGTAGCGCTCTTACTGAAAAACCTAATGTATGTAAGTAGATTATGACGTTTTAAGAGTGTGCCTACATTGGTTTCTAATATCGGTATTAAGGTGGAGATCGTCGTAAATTTACATCATATCATTCTTCGTCAAATGCTAAAGGGCTTATACGTTCATTGCTGGAGTGTTTCGTCCACTCGGACAACATGACCTAGCCAACGTAGCCGCTGTCTTTTAATTCGCTGAACTATGTCAATGTCGTCGTATATCTCATACAGAAATTTTCTCTCGAAAACTCATAACGTCGACTCATCAGATGTTGTAATCGTCCATGCCTATGCACCATATAGCA
The DNA here is from genome assembly GCF_016617805.1 of Bactrocera tryoni. Lineage (NCBI taxonomy): Eukaryota > Metazoa > Arthropoda > Insecta > Diptera > Tephritidae > Bactrocera > Bactrocera tryoni. The sequence continues at coordinate 55,794,344 of NC_052503.1, forward strand.
AGACGAGAATAATGAGTGCCTTGTATAGTTTTGTTTTTGTTTGTCGAGAGAGGCCTTAACTACTCAATTGCCTACTTAGACCGAAGTAGCACCTGTTGGCAAGAAATATTCTGCGTTGGATTTCGAGCCAGGAAATATTTCATCTTGCCTTCGTTCAACACTAGACCCAGTCGCTTCACTGCATTATCCATTCTGGGGAAAACAGCACTAACGGCGGTTAAGGCCAATGATATCAATACCATCAGCATACGCTAGGAGTTGTACAGATGATACATTCTCTGTACAGTTCTGCAGCTCGAATTATTTTCTCCAGAAGTGGGTTGAAGTAACCACACGGAAGGAGCCGCCTTGTCTGAAATCTCGTTTGGTATCGAACGGCTCGGAGAGGTTCTTCCCGATCCTGACGGAGCTTTTGGTGTTGTTCAACGACAGTTTACGCAGCCGTATTAGTTACCAAATTCAGACATCGCAGCATAAAGGCAGCTCCTTTTCGTGCTGTCAAAAGCAATTTTAAAATCGACGAAGAGGTGGTGTGCGTCGAATCTTTTTTCACGGGAGATGGCGTATGATGAAAATCGTATTGTGAATATTTGGTTGGTTGTTAATTTTCCAGGTCTAACTGATAAGGTCCAATCAGTTTGTTGACGGTGGGCTTTAATCTTTCACACAATACGTTCGGTAGAACCTTATATGCGATGTTTAGGAGACTTATTCCATATACCATCTCAGTCTATAGCGACGGATCCAAAATGGACTGTACTCTTCGCTGATCTAGGCATATCTCTCTCTACACGTCTACCGAACTCGGCTAGCATCTTCCAAGCGGAAGTACTGGGCATAGAAAAAGCCTGCGAAGTTCTATTGGAAAACCACGAGAATATACATAAAGCAACTATATTTACGGATAGCCAGGCGGCGCTCCTGGCCTTGTCTTCGCCCATGACAAATTCCAGTATAGTTCACAACTGCAAGAAAGCACTAAGCTCAATAAAAGACAAGCTCCAACTAGACTTGATCTGGGTTCCCGGTCAGGGTTCCCGGTCAGGGGAACATTTTCGGTAACGAAAAAGCAGACGAGTTGGCAAAGGCAGGAGCTTTCTTTGACGAATCCAAGGCGGAGCTAATACCAAGCCCGCTAGGATCCATCAAAAAAGAGATCAATAGACAATTTCAACAAGATGCAAATAATAGATGAAAAAACATTACAAAATGCGTCATAACTAAACAATTATGGCCTACATATGACAGGAAAAGAAGCAACGACTTTTTAAATAAGTCTAGGAAAAGTATCTACAGAGTAACAGCTACCACAACAGGGCACTGTCCAATTGGGGAACACGCATCCAAAATGGGTATGCCCTACAACAACATCTGCCGATGCTGCGGAATAGCCGGGAACAAGGAAAACAATTTTCCACTTTCTCTGTGAATGCCCAGCGCTGGCACAGATCTGACACAAAACATTTGGAATCCATCAATCACCAAACCTTGAATGGATTTCTACTAAAAGCATATTAGATATAAGTAGCTTCATCGAAACCTCAAAATAGTTTGAAAGAGAAGGTGAAACGTGATAGCAGATACAGAAGGTTCTACGAATAGTGCATCAAAATGGCACAGCAAGTGCTAATTCAGCCCGATAGACAACAGGGCTGCACTCCTACCTACCTACATATCCCACGGTAGTTGGCGCATTTTGTGGGGTCTCCCGTTTTATGGATTGGGCAGAGCACACTTAAATTCCAGTCGTTGGGCATGCTTTCGTCCGACCATATTTTACAAAGAAGCAGTTGCATGCCTCCCTATCAATTATACTATATTGACAACAGTGTGCTCAATAATGTACAAAAGGCATGAAGAAAATTACTCGATCTATATTTAAGAAAAAAATTCGCAAAAAATTCAATTTTTTACTTTGAAACCCTAACCCCTCCCATAAGACAAATATGAGAAAAATACGCAAATTATGTAGGAGTTTTAAGTTATGTGGTTGGTTTGGAATTAAAAACTGATCCTATGGTATTATTTTCCAGGTTTGCTCACCCTGTTTGTACTTGATTTCGACAAAGTATTTTCATTTCCATTCATTAGTTCATTCTAAGTATGAAGCTAAAATGAAATAGCAGTTACATCTGCATTTAAGAATGAAGCTAACTTGTATCACTAAATTATTTGTGAAGGCCTGTCATTGTAGCAATCCAATTTGATCAAAATTTAATTGTTTACTTGCATGTGGAATGTCCATGCAACAACTGTAATACATCATTGCCGCGGCTAACAAAGCGCATAGTGAAGCATTTACCATTTTTAGCAGCTCGGAAAGAAACTAAATGAAGCGCTCGAACAAATAAGTCAGCGTCATTTAGACAAATCGCAAATTCAATAAGGAAAAAATGTCAAAATTTATAAACATATTTCATATAATATAATCATACATCCATTTTATTCAACTCATTAATTATAAAATTTAACTGATTGCTTTCTTATAACCGCAATGAATCAATTTATTGTACTCGCGTTACTACTGTAGTCCAAAACTGATTGCGCAATTGCGACAATTTGCATTTTATATTTTAATTAAACTTGCTGTCCAACAACACATCCATACTTCACACATGAAGACAGGAGCTCTCTCAAAAAGAATAGATAAATAATGAAAATTTAGTTAACACGACTTTATCATATGCAAACGAAACGGACCGAAATGATAATGTCAAAAATTTGTGCCATCCATATTCACCAATTACTCAAGCGTCTTTAAGGTGATTTTATTTACATATGTACTTATGAGTCTACATATGTATGTAAATATGTAGCTGATCGACGCTTCCGATAGTCCAGCGAGTGGAACAGATATAAATACATATGTATGTATAACGGGAATACTTGGATTCACGTCAACACTTTATGACAACTGACAAACGCGTACAAATATTATTAATAAACAAAATATACATAATTAATTATAATATTGAGAGTGGGGTAATGACAGTTGAAATGGGACAGTTGCGTCAGTTATACAGTATTGTATGTTTGTACGCATAGTACTCGTACTCTTCAGGTTGCAACTATAGGCGAATTAAAGGGTCAATCGATAAGATCTGCGGGTGATCCAGCTCGAGAGCTCTTTCAAATTGTGCTATCTTTTTCGAAGTTTACTTAATCATATTTAAATATTTCATGTACAAGTGTTTGGGAAACCTACTCAATACTGTGGAATTACATTTATATTGGAACTCACGATAGGGCATAGTAGTGAATCTGCCAGTGGCGACAGATAAAGAACAAGATATTAGAAATTGAAGTGTTTGCACAAAATTTAAGTTAAAACCCAAAAAATATTTTTTTTATTATTTCAGTAGTTTTAGGCAAACATTTTATAAAATCGATACGTTTAGCAACAGTTCCCAATTGACATTTTTTGGTTGTTCAGGTAATTTTTTTATGACAAGGTGAGTATTAAGTAGTTTACTAGACGTTTAGACACCAATTCACAATTTTTATTGGATTCTATAACTGATAACTACTACCCTAAAAACCTCATTGCTAGCGAAGATGGCAGAACCTGAGGGCTCTGTATTCATATACAAATATATACACACACATACAATGTGCAGAAAATACATAAGTACAGGTAATTGGAAATGAACGCTGAAAATTCGTTTATCGAGAAGTTTGGAACTACCTTGCGATGAGCCGTCAATTTCGATTTTAGAAGGTACTTTTTGAAAGTTAGGTTACACTGATTTAGGTCGTTCGATTAAAAAATGAAATTATCAAGTAAATGTACCAGAGTAGAATAGAAGTTTCTTTGAGGGAGAAAATCACAAGTTGCTAAATAAATAATACGCATATTAGTAGTGATAAGGAGCAACAGTAATGTCAACTATTCCAACTTCATTACCTAATGAAGACATATACAGTAAATAAATATATATATGAACACCCGAAGTTGAGTATTATGCCAGTGTGCATGTATATATGTGTTTATTACTTTGTGGGAGGTTAGGAACAATAGCTGTCGTTGTTAATGCGAATTCTCCGTTAACTGCTCAATCAGGGCATGACAGTTCCCTTTTAAAATCTCAATTCGCATCGGCTCTTCATGAACAACTCAACAACGATGTCGTCGATCTGCCCACATATGTATGTATGTATGTGACTAGAGATTTATGGTATATGTGCCACTGCACATCCAAACATACAATTGCAAGTGTATGTGAATAAGTAGCTTACCGTAAACGCTTTGCTTCATCGATGAATGGTCGCTTTTGTCCCTCGGTAAGTAATTTCCACTCGGCACCCAAACGTTTGGAAATCTCTGAATTATGCATTTTTGGATTGTCCTGCGCCATTTTGCGTCGCTGTCCGCGTGACCAGACCATGAACGCATTCATTGGCCGCTTAATATGGTCGTTTTGTTGCTGGTGATGATTGTGATGGTGCGACTGATGTGGGTGCTGGTGTTGCTGATTTGAATGTTGTTGCGAGTTGAACGCAGCATTGGCGGTTGATAATGAGGAGTTCGCAGCTATATTTGTATGTTGCTGATGATTGTGGTGTTGTTGTTGGTTGTGTTGATGATGCGGCTTGTGCGGCATCGTCATTGCTGCGGTTGTAGCCGCCATCGTCATGTTAAGCGCGTCCGATCCAGTTAGTTGTGGCGGCGACTCTCCACCACTACTCATTTCACTACTACTGCGACTGCTGCGGCCACCATCGCCATTGTGCAAACGCGACCGGTAGTCTGTGGGTTGTTTTTGTTGCTGCTGTTGAAGAATTGTGGACATACTCGTCATTTTTGATCTTTAACTTGAGGGCCACTTTAAAACTGGTATTAACTTTTCCTATTTATACACCTTGTTTTGCCAATTGTTCAGGTTTTGACAAGTTTTATAAGAATTTTGAGTTCTTCTTAAAAGATATTACGTATGGCTTGCTGCTACACCTGAAATATAAAATAAAAGTTAAATTTAATGTCAATAGATCGTACTTGATTTGAGGAATTAAGATATAGTATATGCATATAAAAACTATTCTTTTCTTATTTTATATTTTCATATTTATATTAATAGCAAAAACTTTTCAGTTGATGGAAATAAATACTATAGTTATAATATCTGACAATCTGTGAGATATACGAGGGCTGCTATATATATTTCTGGCCTAATAATGAAAATAGGAATATTTATCAACGAAAATGGTTTTATTGTTTTTCAAAATATTCTCCATCAAGATTTATACACTTTTGCCTGCGCTCAAACCAATTTTCGAAGCACTTTTTCCACTCTGATTGAGACACCTCCAAAACATGGTTTTTGAATGCTTCAACAGCATCTTCTGGCGACGAAAATCGTTGACCACGCATTATTTTCTTGATGTGTGGGAACAAAAAGAAGTCATTGGGTGCCAAGTCAGAGCTGTACGGCGGATGACCCATCAATTCGACGTTTTGGCCGGTCAAAAAGGCGCTGGTTTGAGCAGATGTGTGAGAGCTCGAATTGTCATGGTGCACAATGATTCGTCTTCTCTTGTTCGTTTTTCGAATTTCTCCGAAGACTTCAGGCAAACAAATGGTGGTGTACCACTCAGAATTGACCGTCCTACGGTGCTCAAGCGGAACAGTCGCCACATGACCAGTTTTGCCAAAGAAACAGGCGACCATTTGCTTCGAAGTGCTTCTTCCACGAACAACTTTCGTTGGATTTGGCTCGTCTTGGCAGACCCACATGGGCGATTGCTGTTCTTTTTCGGGCTCATACGCATAGATCCATGATTCGTCACCTGTGACGATCTTATAAACGTCTTTTGAAGCACCGCGATCATATTTTTTTTAGCATTTCTTTACCCCAATCCACACGAGCCTTTTTTTGAGCGATTGTCAAATTGTGCGGGATCCAACGAGAACAAACCGTTTTTACGGCCAGGTGTTCATGTAATATCGAATGTATGCTGGTGAGAGAAATGCATAGGCATGCCTCTATCTGTAGGTATGTTACATGACGGTCTTGTATTATTAGTTCACGTACGGCATCGATGTTTTCTGGCACAACGGCTGTTTTTGGACGACCTTCACGGAATTCGTCTTTGAGCGAGCGTCGGCCACGATTGAATTCGTTGTACCAATTTTTCACAGTGCTATAGGATGATGCTTCATAGCCATACAAAGATTTTAGTTCATCGATGCACTCTTGTCGTGATAATCCACGTCGAAAGTTGTGAAAAATGATTGCACAAAAATGTTCACGAATTAATTCCATTTTTTTGCCGAGATGAATTTTTTAATTCCCTGTAAATAAAACAATTCACTATTAAATGACAAAACGTTCTGAGTGATGTTATGCTAAAAAATGTCAAACTTTCCAATGGAAATGTCAGATTGCACCTGGCAACACTTAGTGTTGCCTAGGCCAGAAATATATATAGCAGCCTCCGTATTATTAAAATTCGGCTAGAATCCTTTATATACAGTATTGTATATCAAAAATGGGTTTAATCGGGACAATACTTTCATATTCGAACTTCCGTATGACTTTATACAGTATATATCGGCCAAAATGTAGATTATCTTAATGAAATTTTGAGAGCGCATTTTCCCAATAACAGGAAAATATCGATAAAATCGAGTGAAAGCTTTACATAGACCCCATATAACTAATATCAGTTTTTTCAAACATCTTGTTGACTTAACTCCTTATTTATTGTTGACGATATGTGAAATACTTTTATGAATATGTAGTATACTTTTATGAGTGTCTGTTTCTGTTAATAATATATGGTAATGCCAAAAATAGATAAAAACGCCTTAATATTACCTATATCTTCCATATACCTAATATAAAATTATAAAACCTCTTGTTGACCTTATACCGTATATATCGATCAATATGGGTTAAATTCCGTTAGTAAGTGCGCAATTTAGTTCAGGTTAAACTCTTATTTGTCCATAATAGACCTTACAAAATTTATATCTTGCATACATGAGTTTCCGTATGACACTAAGCACTAAGCATGCCTTGGTTTCACAAACTCACTTAACACTCCTCTCCCAATGGTTCGAACCTGTCGAAAATAGCTCATTTCCTTGGCCTACCATTAACGGATTTCGATGACAGTTAATTTATTGCTTGCCTTTCAGCAGGGTCTGTCTAATCGTTGCAACAACAAAAACAGTTAATATCTAAGATATTTTAGAAAATTAACAGAACGTATAATACTGGAAACAGTGTTACCAATTTGGGGCGTTTTCACTTAAATTTAGAATTTAAAAGAGATGGAATTTTTTAGGGTTTTTAAATTTCTAGGTGTATTTTCAGGGGATTTCTTTACTTTGAATATTGATTTTTTGAACTAAAAATTCTACAAATAGTTACAGATTACCGAAGCAAATTGACATACTTCTATTATTTTCCAACAAGTGATAACATTAAATTACTAAACTATTTGAAAATCTATTTTTGTGATACAAACATTTATTATATCGACTTAATATTTAGAGAAATTTGTAGATTCGGTACTGATTGAGTTTAATTCCAAGAATCATCTGAAGTACACAACTTCAAAGTACTTTCCACGATATGGCAAATAAACTCGCTTAGAACTTTATCGGCGGCTAAAGGAAAATATCAGAATTTTCTTTGTTGTTTATCAGAGGATATTAAAAAAAACAGCTTTCAGACAACTTCTCCATATTAAAACTAATTGCTGATTTACATCCAAAAGTGCTACCTCTCAGGTAAAACCTGATATCAAACCAATATCAAGTCATATCAACAATCTAAAAATAACGCGGAGTCTGAGCGGCATCAATTAGTAGTAAGCAATGGTCAAATCTTTCCAAGTCAGCATATTTTTACTATGAAATGAGTTTATAATGATTTAGACGCAGCGCTTCGAAAATGCCTCGAACTCTTACTGTCATATGTCACTGTATATATTTCAATTGTTGAAAAATAAGTTACGTAATTGGCTTTCAATTGAGATGACAGAATGGTGAATCGCTTACAGCCTCTCAACCATGTTAAAATTTGTTATACTTTTATGTATACTTGAAGTATTAAACAAAATAAATATGGAGCATCAAAACCTGTTATTAATAATTTATATTTTTTATTTATAATGTTAAATTTATTATTATTTCATTAATGTTTGATTATTTACATTAAAAAAAATTATTATAATTGAATATATGACTTATACAAGTATAATAATAACTTATTATTTATTTTAATAAAAATATTCAGGCGAATTTAGTGGAGTTTTTAGGATATTAATTTTGGAGAGTTGGGAACACGTTCTGGAAATACTATAATTTAAAATATGTGAAATTGGTCTATGAATTACTCAAGTCCCATATACTAGAACGCGTATAAATTCCTTGTTATGCTAACAGTCCTCATGCCGAATATGTCGATCAGTGAGTGAGTTATATATTTATAAAACTGCTTGAAAGGATACTATCGAGTATAATAAAGCAATAACAAAGGTTAATGAAATAAGCACACACCTTTCATTGTCCCCAATATACCCAATATAGCAATTTACGACTTTCCATCTGGCTTCAAACCACATTGCATTGTGATGAATGCGAAATGCCTTGATATAAATCTCACATTCTTAACACAATCAATGCCGACCATCTGGTTGGCATTTTCCACATCAAATCAAGATATTAAATTTAGTCTCTTCGGTTGAGTTTATATCCGATATATCTCATTTAAGTATGATTTTAATATAATATTCGCTGACGAAAATTAAAATATTGTAATAAAGTTAAGCGAAACTATGGCCTATAATATAAGTTAATATGATATACATTTGATTGCAATCCAATCAGGATTTCGTCGAACAATGAGTGTTGAACTCTTTCGCAACATTTTTTAAAATAAAGTTTTGCCAACTCCGAGGAATTTAATCCATTCACGATGCAAAGAAATAAAATATTTGATTACACCCGAACTAAACGCTTCCTTAGTTTTTTTAGGGTCTTAGGGTGCCTAAAAAGTGGACGCTCAAAGCCGAGCCGAGCGCAAAGCTGATTTCGATCAGAACTGGTCGATTTTAGGTACTGCAGAGCGGATGCGAGATTCAGCGCTGAATTGTGCGTTTACTCTGCCAATATACTGTATTGTTCTGTTATGTTTCTTCTTCGTTGCAGTTTCTTTTTACCGCAAAGGATTTAGTTCGAATATCATTTTATTTAACACAAGAAATATAACTAATTAAAGAAAGTATTATGCGTAAAAGAAAAAAAAACAGGACACAAGGAAATACGGGTATTACCTACTTCCCGATAGATTAGGACATTGCCGTCATCAACTTGGTCTTGGATATATTAATAGCGGGTATTCTAAATTTATTCTACCACATTCATATGTATATGCAACACGCGAGTCAGCGCCGGACCTTGCAGATTCATACTTTATAACAATTTGAAACAGTTATGCATTAGGGAACTGAGCTCAGGGGAATATAGTCACATATGCTTATTTTAGTTGTTTGAAAGGTGTACAGGCTTATTATGTGTCAAATAATTGAATCAATCATATTGCAAGAATTATGTTTAATGCAAAGCAAATACTTTTAAAAATTTCCTTTATTTCGTTGTTCTTGAGCACTTTATATATGTATTTTTTTGAGCAATTTATTTATATTGAACATCACGTTTCGAGCTTTCGTTATTTCTGTCATAAACTAACCGAATTAATAGGATGATAATCAAACACAAATCAATAAGGTTAGCATTGGTTAAAGAGATTCAGATTAAAAATTATCATAATTAATATCATTTATAATATAATGAGAATTTTAAGATTTGTCGATTGCATGTCCTTTTCGTTATGAGTTTTTGTATTTCAATGCTCGGAAATCCAGTTTAATTTTTTTGAATTTCGTTTCCCAAGTAACTTAACTCACATAAGTTGAAATTTTTGAAGAAATAAATTTCGCTCTTGATAAATAGTCCTTAATTATCGTAGGGATCAGCAAAACATTTTTAAGCTATAAAACTTTCGTGATCTTGTTTATCAAAATATTTTTTTAAATCTTCTCACCTTATTCAACTTGAAGTCCTTTGAAGGAAAAGGAATTAATTGTCGAAAATATGCTTTAATATTGCACTTTTATACTTTTTAATATATTTATCAATACAATTTTAAAATTCACTGCTTAAAAAAATAGTCTTTTTAATATATTAAAAAACAAAAATTGCACTTTATTGTTGTTATTGGTATTGATATTTGTACACAATTGCATTTGTATGTGCGTAAATCTCCGACTACTCGAATTGAAAGCCTTCTTGTAAATTGTCACATTAGTGTTTCGAAAGAATACAAATCGGAAGAGTTTTGCGTAAAACGTTTGGGACGGCTATCGCAATGCATCCGATCACGTTGCACGTCAATTGACAAGTGTTTTTAGATAATACAAATGGCGGGCATTGTTGCACACACCTTTCCATGTACACAAGCACTCGCACACACGCGCACATGTACGTATTACGAATACGATTTTCCGAAAGGTATTCAATCACAGTACGCAACACTCAATCGTTTTATTAACAATATTTTAAATTCGCGACCATGCGCTCCAACAATGCGTAGCCCGCCAGTAAAAGGCACGAAATGAGCAACAAACTGGCAAAAAGTGAGAAATGCGCGAGGCCGACTGCACGAAAAAAACAACAGACGAATAGAACGTTATCAAACAAACAACGTTAGTGGAATAATGCACAGCAGAAGAACGCTCAACCACAACCACCCAACAACCTCAAAACACAACACAACAAAAACAAAACACACAATTGTTGGTAAAAGGAGCGCAAATCTCCGTTGAACATCTGTAGTGGTGTGTGTTGAGTGCTTATGTGGGCGGCTCAGGGTGCGCTTGGTGGCGAATGTGCTGTGTAGAGTTGGCGACATTGCGTCCGTGCAAGTGTTCGATGTGTAAAATCTACAGGAAATCGTGAACCAGCTTCGATTTGTTTGCGATCGTTCGCATAGAATAATCAAAACTCGCACACACACCCACGTACAATTGGAAATGCATTTCATATTTTTATCATTTGCCTAAGTGTTGTTGTTATATATAGTTATTTTGATGGTGATGAACGCGTTCTGGCATAGTTGAAGGCTGCCACAATTTGTCCTTTTACCTCTGCATGTCCTCCTTTTATTTAGATTTAACAATGTTCTATGTCTTTATCACATTCGTCGAGTGTAAATATTTAAATAATGTCAATAGTCCAGTTTCTTTGTCGTGATATAGTAATGTGTTATTCCATTTAGAAATTACTATCTTTTTGTAAACAATCTTCAATACGCCACAGGTAAATATGTATAATATGTGCATATATACAATTTGATGATGTTATACAAATAAAAATGTTTATATGTCCAGGCAAGTACTAAGGCATTAGTATTCTACTGTTCTACTATCTGATTCAATACACTGCAATGTTTCGTAGAGTTCAAGCTATAACACAAATGAATGGATATTTAAGTGAAACTTAAGGGGTTGAGTTAGACTAGAATTTTCAGATATCAATATCAATCTCTAGTTACTATTTGAGACTTTTTAAAGTGAAGTCTCAATTTGTGAACAATTACTTTAGTCTAAAATTTGTCGACTGATAGAAAGCAGTTCACAAAACTGATCATAATTATTTTTTTCCATTTTGAATATTGACACTTCACTTATAGAGATCATGATAGATATTAATCGACTGTAGGTTTTTATATTTGTAAGCAACTCAAACACGCAAAAGTTAAAAAAATTCAAATAAATTTCATAACTATTCTGACTGAAAGTCAACATATTTATCATTTAACATGTTTAATTTCATTCCGATTTATATACGTCTATAAATATCTTCTATACCAGCTAATAAGATCTGTTCGTTTTTAAGGGGGTATTCTTGTCTAGGATTTTGAAAAAATCGATTTTTTTGCATATCTTGAAAGTTTAGACTTTCAAAAATATGACCTTGGAAGGATTTTTCAAAATTCGACTTACTTTCGGAGATACAGCCTCCTAAACTTTAAACGCGTTTTTCTCAAAACTGACTTTTTCGGAACGATACCCACGATTTCTCAGGTTTTACTCAACCGATTTACTTGAAACTTTTATAGAGTCTTCTTTAGAGGCTTGTCTATGGTTGGAACTAGCCCCATCCCCAAATTTTTTATTTTTATTATTTTTAAAAAATTCAAAATAGTCAGAAAAAGTGATTCAAGCAAACTTTTTTTCAGGCAGTCGCCATTTTGTGCTTCACTTCGTCAGCTCATAATTTTTGAAATTTTTTACTTTTTTTAGTTTTTCATTTTTTTCTGTACTCTTCTAAAATTAACAAATAAATAGTAAAAAAATGGATGGTAAAAATATTAATTGCCTTTTTTACGACACTTTAAAAATTACCTGAAATTCATGCTTCTAGAAAAGAATATCCCCTTAATTGAAAGAGTTTTGTGACTGACACGTACTGAAATGCAAAATCGTCTCAAGTTACAAAAATTGTCACTAATTCAAAATGCCAAATTTAGAGACATGAATCACAGTACTGAATTGGTCTACATATAAAATTACTAAAAGTGCGATAACTCACTGAATAAATGAGCCACAAGCAATAAATTACACAACAGGCTGGCAAGATCTGGTGTAAAAATTGGAAAATGGGTGTGGCACTGCTCACTTTTAGGTGAAATCCTAATCTCAGAAGCTACTCGACCAATTTAGCCAGTGCAAAATTAAACTTCAATAAGGATTAACAATAAAATTAAAAAAAACTTTGCACAAATATTGTCCTCGAGGTATTTAAACTTACGACCAAAAAGTCGAAATCGAAATCGAGTTGACAACTTATGCCAAGAATGGGTAAATCGGCTCAACAGTCATTATAATTGTTTATAACATAAATATTTTCAAATTCCGGTTCACTTCACAGCATCTATGGGTCAAAAAACCAGAACCCGTTTTGACCAAATTTGAGTGCTTATTTCGAATTAACATCACGGCGTATTTTGGTAGACCCTATACACTTCTTCAGTAAAACATTTATTCAGAGCAATATGCAACAAAACGAACTGCTTCAAACTAGTATGACGGTTAAATATCCTTTTGGCGCCAAAAACGAAATTAAAACAGCGCATGTGCTATAGAAGTCTCCAAGGTGACCGGAGAGTTGCTTACCTTTCATCCCCATGCACCAACCGCCCAAACATATCTGTATGTATGTAAATAAAGAAAACAAAAATGAAAATAAACCCCCCCACGGAGCAAACGAAGGAGCGCAATAAAATAAAAGGAAATAAGCACACAATTGAAAATGGCAACCAACACCCTTACAACACTCCCCTTGCATAAGCATACACATACAAGTAAGTGAGTGTTTTGTAATGCAGCTGCGCGGGTGTTTGTCGGGCTTGTCTGTGGTTAGTGGAGTTCTGTGAATGTTTGTACGTTATTTTACTTTGCAGTCTATGGGAATCCACTCCATAAAAAAGCGTTTTGACGCCACCTGCTCACACCGTCGGCTGGAGCGCGAAACGCGCATGCACACTTTTCAAATTATTTGGCCAATGGCGTAGAGAAAGCCTGCTCCACTGAGCGTTGGCAACACTTGCCACCTCACACTGCCGTCCAACGTTGCTACGCGTAAATCACACCACTGCATTCAAATTTATGTGCACGGCTATTTTTAGTTTTGTTTTTCTCTCCTCACTCACCTCTCCTATTTGTACGAGTATAAGCAGAAGCAACATTTAACCAGTGAACTGGTGGTTTCGGGGATTGTTTCATACCGCTCGCAGCTATGGCTTCTCGGGAAGTGTTCGATGGCTTCTTTCCCCTATTATTGCATACCGCACTTTAGCCAGTTTTGTGGACATTACAACTTTCGGTTTTATTTTCGTATCACAATGGTAATTGTCAAATAATGACAAAAAGGAGGAAGCAGGTTCGAAAAGCAACAGGTTGACCGAAACACTGTAAAAAATACTGTTGGTTGTTAGTAACACTATTTTTCAGATATTACTGTTATGGTTAAAAAATATTTTGTATCTTAACACTCACCAGAAAAATATCAAATTTAAAAAAATTATTTTCAATTAATGCTTCCGTAAGCTATGTATGTATTAATGGTTATGTAAATGCAGTATTCGATAAATTCTAATAAAAATTATGAAGGAAGGCCACTTGATTTTAGTTGTTAACAATATTACATAGATACCACTCATAATGGTGATATATGTATATATGTACACATATGTAAATATATGGGTCGGAATTCTTATTTTATATGAGGGCGATGGAATTTTGCACTGTTAAAATGCGTTATTAAAGAGATATAGATCCGAAATGACTAATTAGTACAAATTTTAAATGTTTTCCACGACTGTATTCCGTACATACATATTTATATCTGTCTATCTATGGATAATTTCATATGGTTATAGTACGAATCTAAAGATATAATGCTTAAACTGAATGTAATTTGTTGAGATTTTACTGATCCACATAGTTAGAGGTATTGGGACGAATTAAAAAAAATGTTGAACCACGAACTATTTTTATCACACCATGCATATGATATCAACCGCTTTTCCGCTCTAACCCCAACACATGCAGACTATGCATAGTACTCGTACATACATATATACATATATAGGTATCTACGAAGAGCTTTCGTATTCATGTGTATACTATATGGATGTGTGTAAGTTGATCTCTTTAACATTGCAGTGCCCGAGTTCGCATTGTCCTTCCTGAATTACCATTAAACTCGCCAGCGTTCCCTATATTCACTTCTGCTTGCTGTGCTGGTACTAAATCATGAATTATTAACTTGTTTTTCAAACAATAAATTTTCGCATTAGCTGGAATGTCTTTCCAACGCTGGACCATTTAAATAGTCATTGTAAGCGAACGTGCTTGGTTGGTAAACAGTAGGTACATATATACATATATCTCGCTTTTCGCCGCAAATGATAAGGACATTTTATTGTGCTCGTTGGCTCATAATGGGGAATTTGTGCTTTTCATTCACTTTTCTATAAATTTATTACCTTCTTATTTGAAAGCATGAATTGTTAATGGCAAGCTCTTAAAAGGCAATAAAGAAAGTACTATTAAATATTATATATGTACATATGTATGTATATAGTAAATCTTGCAATGATGAAATTGAAACTATATACTCTTAAGTAGGTAAAGTGACTAAATACTATACATTGCAATTAACTGTTTTCTGTTATTTAGACTTCGTTAAAATTAATCTCGCGCAACTTTCATAAATGATCTTAATCGCTTATCTCTTGAGTAAAGAATTTACGTCTCTCCGTTCAAAAAATAAAATACTTATAATTTAAGATCTTCGAAAAACAAAAAAAATTTAATTCAGTCAATTTATTGAATTTATTAATACACGAAGGCTAAAACTGCGGTAACTAAAGAATAACTCAGACGCATTAAAGGGGGTATTCTAGTCTAGAAATGCTATTTAACGGCATTTTTTAAAGTCCAATAAAAAAAAAAAACTAAGAACATTTTTGCTATACAATTTTTTATCAGATATTTATTGATATTTTAAGAATACAAAAAAACTAAAAAAAAATTTTTTGTGATAATTTGATTAATTGCGGCGTGGTGGCTCGGCGGGGGTTGAAAATAAGGGTGCGTTCTTCCTGACACGATTCCAACACTTTGGGTGATCTGACAAAAAAAAAAAAATTTAATCAGTAGATACAAATGCCGCTATCGTCTGAACTAGGATAAATAAATAAAAAAAATTTCAGTAAATGGCGACTGTTTGAATTTTTTGCCCGTTTTTTGGCAAAGATCCAAATTTTTTAAAAATAGTAAAAATCAAAAGTTTTTAATAATCCTAGTTTCAACCATAGAGAGATAAAGAAGGTCCACACCAAATTTCAAGTTAATCGGTTCATTAGAACTTGAGAAACCATGTCAGAAGTGTTGAAAATAGTAGTTTCGAGAAAGATTTGAGTCTAACTGCAGGCAGTCTATACGGTGCGTCACTAAAATAGCTATAAGTCGGTAAATAATAGGAATTTACTTATACTATGGGACCCCTTAAGGGGGTATTCTAGTCTAAAATTTTGAAAAAAAATCGTTTTTTTTTTGCATATTCTTAAAGACTGGACCTTTAAGAATATATTCCCCAAATTTTTAAAATTCCTATTATTTACCGACTTTTAGCTATTTTAGTGACGCATATTGAACGAAAGTCGTTTCGTTTTGATACCTAAAACTCACAAATTCCTTGAGGATATTGCCAGTTTCGGCTCTGTCTTCTGGGTTGCCGAAAGTAAGACTCCCGAGATACTATATTTCACGTTCAGTCTTGCAAAGTTTGGATAATGGTTTTTGAATGTTTTCACCTTACCTTTTTCATTACTTGCGTATGACAAGATCCTTAGCCCTATCGCATGAAAACCGGTTGGACTCTGTCCTTTTTGCTAGTCATCGTTTACCAACATATCCGCTATCATTCCTCTTAATGCATATAGTGTATGTCCCATAATATAAGTTAATTCTGAACAAATACTGACAACAATCGCTTAAATTTTCAGTTCTTATAAGGAACATTGAAATCAGCTTTTACAAGATATTTTTACAAACCGTCAAAAGCTGCGAGGATATCTTCTATTTTTAATGTAGAAAACTAAGTAAGAATGTACATTACAGTCCAAATTTAATACAAATTGTGATGGATCCCACGATTTTTTTAAGTTGGTGATAAAGAGCATATACGATTTATTATGTGAGTACCATAATGTAACAACTTAACACCTCTCAATCTCTCAGATCAATGTCATCTTTTCTCTCACTTATTAATTAAACGGACGTTTCGAATATGAATTTAAGACCTATTTTTAAAACCGAGAGTGAACAAAACTATTACACTAAAGTGGTACGTGTTATGGGAGTATGTATGTATACCATGAAATAGCTAATAAATTTGAGGTATGTACATACACATAGTTTTTGCGATTAATATTTTCTACAACCGTTGGATTTGTTGGTTGATGAGTTGATTAGTGTTGTAGTCTGGTCAGTTAGATAAACACTAACGAATGAATACGGTAGAGAAAAACAAAAGTCAATTGACACAGTTGATTAAAACGACAATAGGCAATTGTGCACAAGGCTGAGGAAAAACAATGTGATGAAACAATAGAAATGAATAAACGCTTTTATGCTGAGGATGTTCATGTAGACGTACACAGGCTGGTCCTATAGGTAAAATTTAAGTCGCACACAGAGCTGTAGTATTCAATATACAAGTGTGTATGTATACTTATTCATACGTACTTTGGCCGACGGTTGCTGGAGATTCTGCAATGTTGCAAAGCAGACTTTAGAAGGAGCTTTTACAGAGCTGTATCCACTTGGGAGTTTCAGAAAATCAATTTTTTGTTAGATTTCTGATAATATTTTGTCTGGTAATATTCTCCGAAGATTTGAAGTTGATCGGGCAAATAGTTTCGGAGATATGTTGAACTATATAATAAACTAAGTTAAAGTGTCTCAAAACTTTAAACGCGTTCTTCTCTAAACTTTGTTTCCAAAGCCGGTGAAGAAAGTTTCTCCGAAACAGTTATTCCGTCCGTGCAAGCGGTAACTTGAGTAAACATTGAGATATCTTGACGAAACTAGATATGCATGTTCCTTGGCACAAAAAAAAGTTCGATTTCGTAGATGGACATAATCGGACCACTGCCACGCCCACAATTCGCCATTAACCGAAAACATATAAAGTGCCATAACTAAGCACTAAATTAAGATATGAAACTCATAGTTGGCACAAAGGATCGCTGTTGCCAGGGGCATATTCCGGAGGGAAAAATTTGAAAAATTGGGCGTGGCCCCGCTCTCTAATAAGTTTAATGTATATATGTATCTCCTAAACCACTTAAGCTCCAACAACCAAATTCGCGCAGCTCAAATATTATAAGAACTCTTACCAATATTGTGAAAATTGACGAAATCGAATGAAAACTCCGTTCACTCCCCATATGACGGTACTGTTAAAAACTATTAAAAGAGCGATAAATCAATAACTAAAGACGCCAAAGACATTCAATTTTACCACCGAGATAGTATGAGAGAGCTTTATGAGAGCCGGTGTGAAAATTGGTTGATGGGCGTGGCACCGCGCACTTTTTGGTGAAATCGCATATCTCGAAACCCGACTGACCAATTTCGACAATATTTGGTAAATTATATTTTTTTTTCATATTTCTATGTCACGTTATGAAAATGCGCGAAATCGCGCAATGACCACGCCTACTTCCCAAATAGCAAACGTTTAAATTCCACTTCATTCGTTCAGTTTTCTGTACACAAATCAAGAACCAATTAATATAACGGGATAAAACTTTGCACTAATAATTTTTTTTGTGTGCACCACCTTATGATCAAACAAGAAAAAACGTTTACTTCGGTTATGTGTTCAGTTTATATGTGTTCAGTTTATATTGAAGCTATATGCTATAGTAATTCGATCCGAACAATTTTCTCGGAGATTATATTATTACCTTAAACAGTAATCCATGTAAAATTTGTTGAAGATAACACGTCAAATGCGATTGTTTTCCATACAAGAACTTGATTCCGATCGTTCAGTTTGTATGGCAGCTATATGTTATAGTGGTCCGATATCTGCAGTTACGACAAATGAGCTGCTTCCTGAAGAGAAAATGACGTTTGCAAAATTTCAAAACGATACCTTAAAAACTGAGGGACTAGTTCGTATATATACAGACATACGGACGGACGGACGGACGGACGGACGGACATGGCTAAATCGACTCAGCTCAACATACTGATCATTTATATATGTGTATACTTTATGGAGTCTCCGACGATTCCTTCTGGGTGTTACAAACTTCGTGACAAACTTAATATACCCTGTTCAGGGTATAAAAACTGTTCAAGCCCCTAGGTACCGAATATTTAGACCCCGGTACCCATAGTTGACTTTTGATGGAAAATATCGGTCAATGTGAGATATATATGTATAACTGAAATTTAGAGATAATCCTTCTATTATAATGCTATGGTAACATGAAGGTACACGGTTGTAAAAAAATTTTTTTTTGTAAAAAACTTTTAATATAGTACGGTTTCAAAATCACTGTCTTGTTTTTAGCAAACTTAGCACCATTGCTGAAATGAACATACACAGTAGTAACTGGGAAATCAACTTATTCGATAACTCTTACCCACACATTTTCTTCGCATGTTATCTACATTGCTGAAATGGATATCTCCAGCGATGATACCGACTTTAGTCCAGTTCGTCACAAACAATTGCGCTTGTTATCAAGTAACGACGAATAATTATGCAGCTACATACATATGTAAATATCTTTTCCTTATTATACTCTCGCAACAAAGTTGCTAACGAGAGTATTATAGTTTTGTTCATTATCAGGTAAACCCCACAGTCATGTTTGTTTGCATTCAATAGAAAATAAGATTACATTTTACAAATATTGTATTTCACATATAAGAAAATAAACAAAACAAAGAAATAGATTAAGAAAATTGTAATCACTTTAGTAGTTATATCTATAAGCAGAACATAACTTGAAACATCAGAGAATAAAATATAATGTCATAGAAACAACATCATTGGCATTTTTATTCCTCCGCTCGAACAAACCTAAAACTCGCACGTTGCGCCAAGCAATGTCCAATTTTTCAGGAATATGAAAACGATCGAATGTAAGAAGTACAACACCGGACGGTTGCATTCGTTCATTAATTTTTTTTTAAATTTGTACACGACCACCACGCCTTGGGCTGCCAATTCATTCACTATTTCATTTTCGGGTACGTTGTTAAGGAATGGTGCGTAAAA
This sequence comes from Bactrocera tryoni, assembly GCF_016617805.1. Taxonomy (NCBI): domain Eukaryota; kingdom Metazoa; phylum Arthropoda; class Insecta; order Diptera; family Tephritidae; genus Bactrocera; species Bactrocera tryoni. The sequence goes on from NC_052503.1 coordinate 55,814,223, forward strand.
AGTTCCCTTGTTGTAATTCCAGTGCTCGTGATATTTTGCCTTGACTGGGCAGATGCCGTATAATTCTTTTAAGGCTAGAAATTTCTCTGCAACACTTACACTACTAACCAGCAAGAGTAGATTGCCATCGCGAAGTTCGGAGATTGAATGAATTTCTTTACTAATTATATTGATAGACCGGTTGACCGCGAAACACGAATATTGAGATAGAGTTTTATTCGTATCAAGGGATTCTAGCACCACAAACTTAGGGTTACTTTTTTGCACCGTGGGGAGTTCAGGGAAAAGATATATATTTTTGCCAATTGAAGCTTTCTCTTTTTTCTTTTTAACTTTGGAGTTTTCGGCTAGCAAGGCGAACCGATTAACCCCAATGATGGGGGGCCCAGAGGGCATTTTAGCTTTAATTAACAGATATCAAGAAATTTAACACAAAATCCAAATCAAGTAGGAGTTTCAAAGAAGTAAAAGATAATGTAAACTGAAAACACGTTTATACGAACACTATGCGAGAAGGCGCTGCGAGAAAAAGACAACCACTCGGCACAAGTGACAGTCGGAGACTGTTTGTCGTATTTAGTTCCTCATAGTATATTTTAATATGTGGTTAGTTACGTGGTTGTCTTCCGATTTCACCTATTTTTACAGAGTCAGTAGTAATTCTTAAGTGATTTAGGATATATGTACATTAAACAAAATAGGGGGCTGGCCACGCCCCTTTTTAAATTTGTCAGGTCTTTGCTACTGAGATTCTCACTTAATTGCAGTTCTAGTATATCTTAACTCGTTTATTTGAAATTGTGATCGTTTTATTGCAATGTGTATCACACACTTGAAAATATAAATCAGTGTAAAGCTACATTTCATAGCGAGCGGTTGGTTGCAAAAGTTCATGGAAAAATTAATAATCATAATAATCATTGGAAAGATACCGATCGTAAGGAGTTAGTGGAGTTTCTAGCCATATTTATGTATATGAGTACGGTAAAATACCCTTCAATAGAGAATTATTCGAAAGTAACTATCTTGTTCAAAAAGCAATTGTAATCTTTAAGTGAAATAATGCAGCTGGTAATAGATGAAAGTATGTTACTTTCCGGGGTCTTTTAGGGTATCGGCAATATTTTCCTGTTAAAGTGAATATGTAAGTATGGCACTAAAACTCAAATTAGCAGATGCGAATGGTAACATGTATAATTTGAAACTATATCTATATATAATAAATATAAACTTAGGCAACCACAACACTTTCTGCAATCTTCAACTTATGGAAGGTTATTTTGAAGAGAACCGAGTATTCACGGTAAACAGCTATTAAGCTTCTATCGAATAAGGCAATTCTCTCTTAGAAAAAATCGCAGAGGACTCCTTCTTCTTTATTGGTGTAGACTTCGCTTATGCGGTAGCAGCCAAGATTACAACAGCGCGCCAGTCGTTTCTTCTTTTCGTAATTTGGAGCCAATTCGAGATACCAAGTGCAGCCAGATCCCTCTCCATCAGATCTCTTCCTCAGAACCGTTCTCTCAAAAGCTCGTAACGTATACTCATCAGATGTCGTCATCATCCATGCCCCTGCACCATAAAGAAGGACGGGAATATTGACTTATAAAGTTTGGTAAGTCGAAGGAGCACTTTAATTTTTAATTGCTTACTCAGTCCGAAGAAGCATATGTTGGCGACAGTTATTTCGCGTTAAATTTCGAAGCTATATGTTGAGCCTAATGATATCAAATCATCGGCGTACGCTAGCGGCTGTACACTCTTGTAGAAGATTTTACCTTCTCGATTCAGCTCTGCAGCTCAAATGATTTTTTTCAGCACTAGACTGAAAAAGTCGCACGATATGAAATCTTTTTTGGACGAAGCTTTTGGTAATGCTCAATGTCAGCTTACACAGCCATATTAGGTTTGTGGAGATACCAAATTCAGACATCGCGGCATAAAGGCAGCTTCTTTTCGTGCTGTCAAAAGCAGTTTTGAGATCAACAAAGAGGTGACGCGCGCCGATTCTCTTTTCATGGCATTTACAAGATTTTACGGAAGATGAATATCCGGTCAGTTGTTGATTTTCCAGACCTAAAGCAACACCGATAAGGTCCAATCAGTTTGTTGACGGTGGACTTTAATCCTTCACACAATACGCTTGATAGCACCTTATATGCGATGCTGAGGTGGATTGTCCCACGATAGTTGGCGCAGAGAGTTTAATTTTTTGTAGATTGGGCAGAGCACACTTAAATTCTAACCGAAGGGTATGCTTTCTTCTGACCGTGTTCTACAAAAATGCTGATGCATGCGCCTTGCCAGTTCGTTCCTGTATTTGAATAGCTCGGTCGTCACTCCATCGCCTTCCGCTGCTTTCTTGTTCTTCAGACTGGTAATTGCTATTCGAACTTCTTCATAGTCGGGCAATGGATCGTACGCTCCATCGTCACCGATTACGGAATCGGGTTCGCCATCTCCTGGTGTTATGCTTTCACTTTTCATCTTTTCCAAGAATTTTCGAGTATAACCCCTGTCAGCCAGTTTGTCAAACTCTTCGTAATCAACTTCGGCATATATCTTTGTTTGAATGCAATTGCCTCTCGCTTCCCTCTTTAACTCTCTGTATCTACCTCATCGTGCTCGTGTTGTGGTCGATTATAACGTTGCGAGATAGGCAGTCTGTTTTCTCTCCACTGCGAGACGACACTACTATTTTGTTTTTTCCGAAAACTAGTGGTCTCTTTTGCAACTGTACGTAAGGAGCTTGAAATACATTCCCACACTTCCTTATGCCGATTTGCTGATGAGTGCTCTCAGAGAGCAGGAGTGCAAGTCGAGTAGAAAATCGTTCGGCTGTTTATTGTGATTGCAGCGTCTCGACGTCGAACCTTCCTTGTGTTTATGGACGTGAGTTCTTTGCTGCACAGAGACGGGTGCGTATTTTGACTGCAACTAGATAGTGGTCCGAGTCGATGTTAGGCCCTAGGAGCGTAAGCACGTATAGAACACTGGAGACGAGTCTTCCGTCTATAACAACATGGTCGATCTGGTTGGTGGCTTTTCGATCCGGAGATAGCCAGATAGCTTTACGAATCACCATTCCAAGGCTGTTTTCTTGTTTTCGTTGGAAGTATTTTTTACGTTATTGTCCCAACCCCCAACGCATAACCCAGGGCAAGGGGTGTTCTGCTTTCTCACTTTAGCTCGTTTTCAGACGGAGGTTTTTTGGCTACCTAGAGGATACTTGATCTGAGACCAGAAGTCGTGAGCTGCTGCCATACGTAAAAGAATCATTTCTGGCCACTCCCAAATGAATGGAGGAAAGAATAATTTACATCGCCAAGATATTATATCCGAATATAATAACAGAGTACAAAACATATAAACACGGTTTGCAGAGACCTTTAAAAATTAATTTGTTTTCAAATACGCTAATAATTTTACAGATTTATCAGATTTTCTTTTTAGGTATAGATTTGTCTGATCAACTGGCAAGTGAATTCAGTCCTCCGTAAAACTATTTGCTGGTTTCATTGAGTTGCGTTTGATCTTCATTTTCCTTTGAAATAATTTTATATACAAGTATTTCATAAAACTCCTTCCTTTAGGGCCTCAGTACCTTAATTGTATTGGCCTATACGTCTATACCCGATAAAACATTGGCATCAGGGGATGGTTTTTAGGTTTTCTCAAAATGGCGTTTTCTGATACTGACCAGCTATGAACACGTCCCCCGTTTATGAAATACTACCAAATCGGCATGTTACTCAGTTATATTATATTTCATAGATTCCATTTGTTTTATAACTATACTTTACTTCCCGTCAGAAAAAATTATGTTACAACCATCCTTAAATTTAACATACTTATTGAGTTGATATGCAAAACTTCAACCCTAAGATTGCAATTGATAGTAGCGATATGCGTGGTCTAGACCAACTTCATTTATATTTCGCTCTAAGCATTAATATGATAAGTTTTGTACGAATAACAAAAATTATTATATGCAATACAAAATAATCCCACATATGTTCAGCATTAAACCAAAGTACACATCGTCACTTAAAATCCAAAATAACGTCTAATCAAAAAAATCGAAATCGAATGTTTCATTGATTACGATGCACTACTTCAAATTACATACACATAAGTACATACAAGGTGCGTCCCAAAATAAACAGCACTTAACAAAAAAGAACAAATGGTTTTTTTTCGGCAATCAATTTATTTTATTCAAAATATTCTCCTTCTGCTTCAATACAGCTTTTTGCACGGTCCAAAAGCATGTCGAACGAGTGTTTTAGCTCATTGGCCGGTAGAGCCGCCAGTATGCCGGTGCAAGCCTTTTGAATGGCCTCTATGTCTGCATAACGCTTTCCTTTCATAGCCAAATGCATTTTTCCAAAAAAGGAAGAAATCGCACGGTGTCATATCACGTGACTACGGGGAGTGGTTAATGGTTAAAATGTGATTTTTAGTCAAATAATCGTCTTTTCGATTTCGATTAAATTCCAATTGTTGCGCATGCTTTCGTCCGAACATATTTTAGAAAGAAGCTGATGCATGCTCCTTTTCAGTTCTTCGCCGCCGTGTTTGAATAGCTCGGCCAGCAATCCATCGGCCCCATCGCTTTCTTGTTCTTCAGGCGGATAATTGTTAATCGAACTTCTTCATGGTAGGGCAATGGAACGTCTGCTCCATCGTCATCGATTGGGGTATCGGGTTCGCCTTCTCCTGGTGTTGTACGATCACTGCTATTCAGCAGGCTGGAGAAGTGTTCCCTCCATAATTTAAGTATGCTCTGGGCATCGGTGAATAGAACACTTTTGGGGGTTCTACAAGAGTATGCTCCGGTCTTGAAACCTTCTGTAAGCCGCCGCGTTTTTTCATAGAATTTTCGAGCATTACCCCTGTCGGCCAGCTTATCAAGCTCTTCATACTCACGCATTTCGGCCTCTTTCTTTTTCTGTCTGCAAATGCGTCTCGCTTCCTTCTTCAACTCTCGTTATCTATCCCATCCCACACGCGTTGTGGTCGATCCTAACGTTGGGACGTAGGCTGTATGTTTTTTCTCCGCTGCGGCACGGCACTCCTCGTCTTACCGGCTGTTCTTTTGCATTTTCGAAAACCAATGGTTTCGGTTGCAGCTGTACGTAAGGAGTTTGAAATGCCGTCCCACAGTTCCCTTATACCGAGTTGTTGACGAGTGCTCTCAGAGAGCAAGAGCACAAGCCGAGTAGAAAATCGTTCTGCTGTTTATTGTGATTGCAGCGTCTCGACGTCGAACCTTCCTTGTGTTTATTGACGTGCGTTTTTTGCTGCACAGAGACGGGTGCGTATTTTGACTGCAACTAGATAGTGTTCCGAGTCGATGTTAGAACCTCGGAGCGTACGCACGTCTAGAATACTGGAGACGTGTCTTCCGTTTATCACAACGCGATCGATGTGGTTGGTGGCTTTCGATCCGGAGTACAGCCAGGTAGCTTGATGTATTTTCTTGTGCTGGAATCTAGTACTACAGATAACCATATTTCGGGCCCCGGCGAAGTCGATCAGCCTCAACCCATTTGAGGGTGTTTCGTCGTGTTGACAGTCATAACTTTGAAGTGGTAGATAATTTCATCTATCTTGGAACCAGCGTAAACACCACCAACAATGTGAGCGTAGAAATCCAACGCAGGATAACTCTTGCCAACAGGTGCTACTTCGGACTGAGTAGGCAATTGAGAAGCAAAGTCTTCTCTCGACGAACAAACATCAAACTCTATAAGTCACTCATAATTCCCGTCCTGCTATATGGTGCAGAAGCCTGGTCGATGACAACAACTGATGAGTCGACGTTGCGAGTTTTCGAGAGAACGATGAGCTGTACAAGATGTACGACGACATTGACATAGTTCAGCGAATTAAAAGACAGCGGCTACGGTGGCTAAGTCATGTTGTCCGAATGGACGAAAACAATCCAGCTCTGAAAGTATTCGACGCAGTACCCGCCGGTGAAGCAGAGGAAGAAAAAGACCTCCACTCCGTTGGAAGGACCAAGTAGAGAAGGACCTGGCTTCGCTTCGAATATCCAATTGGCGCCATGTAACGAAAAGAAGAAACGACTGGCGCGCTGTTGTTAACTCGGCTATACTTGTTGACGCCGCCCCCGCCCAATTTCTTTTGCCACGTCTGTATCGAAAGAGCAATCATTTCTTTTCTTCTTTTTCGAAGTTTCAATTCGCGCGCTAACTAAAAAAGTTGCGCGCGCTCTCTCCTTTTGCGACCGCTCAGCTATACAGACGTGGTAAGTGTTGTTCCAAATTGTTATAATTAAATACATTTTATTATATGAAACTTTTTGGTTTTTATTTAACTTTTGTGGAATAAATTTGCGCCGACCGTTTCCCCACGGCCAACCACATCAACGGAACGAGCGAGCACCGTGCTCCACCATCCGAATTATCATTGGTCCTTCGAGCCGGATAACAGGTAACAAGTCGATTTTTTATTAAAGTGAAAGTGCATAATTTGGCCGCTTTAGCAACTCGCAAGTTACAGCCAAACATATTTTGGATTTGTGCTTTGCAAGCTAAAGGCAATAGATTGGTTAATTTGTGCATCATTTATGTACAAACCAAATTGTGCTGTGTGAAGTGGAGACCAAAACTTATTTTTGGCACTCTACCCACAAAATCAAAGCACAAGATTGCAGGTAGTATTGTACTTCATTTAAGTACAACAACAAATACACCTGGCAAATGCACTATTTCGCTTTACAAAAAAAAACCACACTCTGTTATTCGAGAAAAAGTTATAAATTTCTTGGACGCACAAAATCGTCTGGAGCGTCAACAATCTATCTCGGGTTTTGGTTTTTCCTTCTGGTTTAATTTGAGTCTAGTCGCTCAACTCTGCCTTCCCATATATTGCTCGAATAGCAATAAAGGCAAGCAGCAATAACGCAACTGCAGTTTCGCGAGTGAACAAAAAAAAAAAAAAAACAAAATACAAAAATTAATACGTAATTAATTGTGAGTGACACTAAAAAATTGGAGAAAAGTGAAGTGAGCGACGGCTAGATCATCAAACAGCAAAGTCAGAGCAGCAAAGGCGAAGACCCAAAGACCAAGCAGCAAAGGGAGAGCAGCGAAGGCAAAGCAGCAAAGAGAAGCAGCACAGGCCAAGCAGCAAAGGGAGAGCAGCAAAGGCACAGCAGCAAAGGCAAGGCAGCACAGCAGCCATCCCAACAAACAAAGAGTATAGTGGTGAAATCGAAATAGTTCGAAAATAACCCAGTGATAAAAGTGAAAGTGAATAGTGGATATAGTAAATCAAATAAGTGCCTGTGAATTTTTATCTGTATTTATACATATTTGGATTTTAATAAAGCAATTAAGCACAAATCAATTTTGTTGGTGTACATAGTCAATGACTAGGCGTGCAAGTGCATTGGGACGATTACCCAGCAAGCACATTCAAATTAAAATTAAGAGAAATACTTTGAGAAAATAATTTACTACATTGTTTAATTTTTTTTGTGCTTTCGAATATTCCCGCTTCACTAAGAAACAACGCACTACTAATTTAGAGTCTGTCCATGATTGGTTCTATAACTTTTGAACTTTTGCAACATATTTGCATATATTTTTTAAATTTTAATTTCAAGTTCAAATCCGAGTTTGTGCAACATTTTCGCAGTTCCGGTTCAATTTTTGAAAACAATGGGATCAATCAGAGCCTTTACCACAGCTGCAGACGCTCTACTGGAGTTTGAGGAGTCTTTTACTCCAATAGCAAACAATCAATGTGCCTACTCTCTTGAAGTTCAACAAACTGAACTGAAATCTCTGTGGGCAGAGGTAAAGTCAGAATACAAGTTGTGTTTGCCAAAGGTGGATCCTTCTGACACAAGCTCAATTGACAACATCAAGCTTAAATATTCAAGCTGTTACCACGCGTATGTGTGTTGCGCGGCCTTGATGGGCGAACACATGCACAACCTCACGGCTTTCAACCAAAGCCCTACTTCGAATTCAACGGTGATTCAACCTGAACGGTTACAACAAACAGTAGAACCCGTGAGGTATTCCACCAACTTACCGCCATGTGATACCGAAATATTTCATGGCGATGTTTTACAATGGCCCTCTTTTAGGGATTTATTTGCCGCCATTTATGGGAATAACCCAAGGCTATCTCCAGTGGAGAAGTTATTCCATCTGAACCAAAAAACGCGAGGTGAAGCAAAAGCTATTGTTTCGAAAGCGCCACTGACGAATGACGGAATGCTTGGAATAATTTGTTGTGTAGGTATGAAAACAAGCGAGTGCTTGTAAACACACAATTAAATTTATTATTCAAGCTTCCGCACATTTCTTCAGAATCTGAGACCGAACTCTGACATTTACAGCGGGAGATTAATAGCTGCATTTCGGCTTTACAAATACATGGCATCAATGTAGATAGCTGGGATGCCATATTTACGTATTTGTGTTCTATCCGACTACCGGACTATACACTGTCGCTTTGGGAACAATCTGGATTCGGATTCAGAGATCCCAAAATGGGTTGACTTAGACAAATTTCTAACTAAACGGGTTAAAACGCTTGAGAGAGTATCAAACCTCAAAGGCGATGGGTACTCAACCCAAGATTAAGTCGGCTGATGGTGAAGGTCGGATACCAACCTTGCAGTCAAGGATTGGATCCAAACCCATTAATTCCCATCACGCCAAGACAAATAATATCAAATGTAAACTATGCTCATCTCAATCGCACATTTTGAAAACTTGTCAAAGATTCATTGAGATGCAGCCTAATGCACGATTAAATGCTGTCAGAAAACTTCACGTCTGCTTAAACTGTTTATCGGACTCACATGAAGTCAAAAATTGTAAAAGTATGTTTAATTGTAATAAATGTAAACAGAGACATCACTCCATGATTCACCGGGATCAGAGCGAGGAAATAGTTCAGATGTCCGACAGCACAAACACTACTGAGATTTCTACTAAATCTCATGTGGCCTCTATTAAGGCCAATATTTCAAATGTGCCTACCAGTCGAAGCATGCTCTTAGGTACAGCCATGGTGACCATATGTCACAACGAGAGCACCTTCACTGTCAGAGCCCTGATTGATTCGGGATCTGAAGGAACCTTCGTAAGCAAAAGTCTATAAAAACGCTTAAATCTGACAAGCAAAAAGGTCAGCACCCGAGTTTCAGGATTGAATAATATCGCATCAGGACGAGTTCAGTCGGTATGCTCGATCACAATTGGCTCGCCCCGTAACAAAAGTTTAAAACTAAAAGCGGAAGCGTTGGTACTGCCAAAATTGACTGGACTGCTTCCATCCAGGTCAATTAACTCTTCAATTTTAAAAGGGTTATCCAATATCCCCTTAGCGGATAATAATTTCTATACGAGTCAAAAGGTTGACTTGTTGATCGGAGCAGATCTTTACCCGAAAATTATACTAAATGGGGTAAAATCGAAAATTTTCGGATCCATCGCTGCACAACGTACGGTGTTCGGTTGGATTATAACAGGTTCCGTTCCCTCCGAAGAAACGAAGATAAATGACAAAGGTGACGGGCAAAATTCAATAATAACTCGACAACAAACTCAAAATCATTTTTGTAGAGAAAATATTACTAATTCTATATTTATACAACAGAAACAACATCAGAAGCAGCAGCAACAACAGGATCATGCCAGCAATGATGGCAGAACAAATGATGTGCTCGGCTCATCGAATCACACCGATACACATGGTGGCGCATTTCGAGCACCCGGCGTTGGGAGGCAATCGCTCAACGGTGACCACGTATCTGGCACTAATGCGTCACAACAACATAATTCGATGCCACACCTGCAGGCATTCTACGGCGGCCTGCACTCGCATCTGTTGCGCAACCAGCAACATGCTGCAGCAGCAACGCAACGAGAATCCGCAAAAGCAAAAAAACGGAAGAATCGTGATCCCGATAAGCTCTTCTTGCTCTCACTCTACGAGGAGATCAAACGTGTGCCCGAAGAGATACGACTCGATGTCAAGGGTGAACTTATACAGGTGCTCATCAATCGCAAACACGTGCACAATCCACAGCGTCGTCAACGAGCCAAAGTACGCCCACCACCAGCAACAAGACAAAATTGTCACAGCATGCGCAAATAATGCACAGTATGTATCAGCTGCAAAGAGATATGACGAGGGTGCCGATAAGCTGCATCAGCAGAGAGAGCAGCGCAAACAGACGAAGATGTCAATCGCCACGACGGATTCGGACCCCGCTCAACCATGTCAACCGACGTCATCAGTCACGCAAAGCTCTGACCAACGAGGCCTCTCCCGCATACCACACGCCAAAGATCGAGCCAGACTCGAGTCGTCTCGCCGACTTCGTCGTGCTGGTAACTTCCTTTCGGATTGGCGGCATGGCAACGATCGACTGAGACTCGATTCGTCTCAGCGACACTGCCCGGACCGAGCGGAACTCCATTCGTTCCGACGGCCACCCCATCCGAGCCGAAGGCGTGGACGAGACGCTTGACGTCAAGCATATGCACGCCGTATCATCAAGGATAGGCAAGCAACTCTACCTTGGCAGCAAAGAAGTGCGCTGTCACCAACCGCCGTAATAAGAGTGCGAACTACTACAAGGTTAATAACAGTGTGTTCTATGATTAGCCCGAGTTCCACAAGTCAGCGCCAGTCGCGGTAATTTTGGGAGCGGACGTCTACTCCCGGCTCATGTTGCCAGGGTTACAACCAGCGGCAGTGGAATAACTCATCGCCCAAAATACGACACTGGGATATATAATATCCAGCGTCGTACAATAAAGTGCACTGGCTGCCAACGCCTCTCACATTTACCACCCACTCAGGATCGAGTTAGACTCGAGTCGTCTCGCCGACCTCGGAAGGTGGTGACTTCTATGCGAATTGGCGGAATGGCAATGACCGACTGAGACTCGATTCATCTCAGCGGCATTTCCCGGACCGAACCAGACTCGATTCGTCTCGTCGGCCACCCTATCTGCAGAGAAGCGTGGAAGAGGAAGTGCAGGAGCCAGTTAGTTAAGTTAGCTTTAAGCAATTTATTGTAAACCCAATTTCTTTTGCCACGTCTGTATCGAAAGAGCAATCATTTCTTTTCTTCTTTTTCGAAGTTTCAATTCGCGCGCTAACTAAAAAAGTTGCGCGCGCTCTCTCCTTTTGCGACCGCTCAGCTATACAGACGTGGTAAGTGCTGTTCTAAATTGTTATAATTAAATACATTTTATTATATGAAACTTTTTGGTTTTTATTTAACTTTGTGGAATAAATTTGCGCCGACCGTTTCCCCACGGCCAACCACATCAACGGAACGAACGAGCACCGTGCTCCACCATCCGAATTATCAATACTCGTGCCCACTTTTTCAAAATTTTTTGCATAGCACACTTAAATTCCAATCGTTGGGCGTGCTTTCGTCCGACCATATTTTAAAAAGAAGCTGATGCTGATGAAGTTCAGCCGATAAATTAGAATGCGTGCGTACCGTTTCACGTTCAAATTACAATAGGAGGCTTTATTTCATTTTATGCTGTCGCTTAGCCTAAATCTTAAATTAACGGCTTAATTTAGTGGTAATATAAGTATATGTTGCAAAAAGGGTAAGTACTTATCTTTCGTGAAACATTGTACTAGCTTATGTTAAGATAAGTATTAAGGTAAGTAATAGATTAATATTAAGAATGCATCATTAAGGTAAGTATTTTACATAATAGAATTTCATAATTTAATTTTTATAATTCAATATTCAGTATTTCACAATTAATTGATTATAATTGTTTTAGGTATAAATCTGTCGCTTGACGCAACATAGTTCCTCGCCGCCGTGTTTGAATAGCTCGGCCGGCAATCCATCGGCCCCCGCCGCTTTGCAATGGAACGTCTGCACCATCGTCATCGATTGGGGAATCGGGTTCTCCTCGTCCTGCCAGCTGTTCTTTTGCATTTTCCGAAAACCAATGGTTTCGGTTGCTGCTGTACGTAAGGATTTTGAAATGCTGTCCCACAGTTCCCATATAACACAATTTTAAATTCCATTTGTTTCTTTCAGTATGCCATCCTATGACCAAAAATTGTTTAAATAAAACAAAAACTGTTCACACCCTTACGTACCGAATATTTAGACCCCGGAACTTATAGTTGACTTTTTGTAGAAAATATCGGTCAATGTCCGAGATATATAATTAAAATTTAGGGATAGTACTTCTGTAACAATGATATGTCTGTATGTCAAAAATGGGTTGAATCGGACCAATACTTCTCAAACTTTCTATATATCTACTATAATATCTACTATAAAGATAATCGATTTGACGATGAAAATGAGCTAGCGTGTTTTACTCATGACAGTGTACCTTTGTGCCAAAAATAAATAAAACTGATATCAGGATTTTCGAACGTCCGACTGACTTTATTCTATATGATTAGTTTTTTAGTATGTGACATGTTAACAGTATGTGGTATTGGGAAAAATAGATAAAGTTTGGTCGAATTATATAATTTTTTTTTAAACTCCTACCCCCTCAAGTGTTGGTGATTGATAAAAAAAATCTTGCCTCAAACCAGGCGTTGTAGCTTAACTCTAAGGGATCGCTATTTTTTTTTAGTGTCCCATTCATTTAACATAGGAATTTTTTTGTTTTCATTCTAACTAAAATTTCACCAACTACTTTTCGTTTCTTAAAAATAACCATCACATATTCCGAAAGTTGGCTTTTTAAACTTTAAAAATTCCCGCAACAAAATTATTATTCTGAGAAACTTTTTTTTTTAACTGAAAAAATTCCAAATTTCAAATCACTATGTTTAATCGTCTAATTGAGATCAAACTTTGTGGCGGGAATTTTTAAAGTTTGAAGAGTCAACTTTCAGAATACGAGTATGTGATGGTAATTTTTGAGAAACAAAAATTTTAGTTTGAATGAAAAAACGAAAATTCTATTGTAAAAAGCGACCTCTTAGAGTTAAGCTACAGTGCTTCAAAATTTTTTTTTGAAGCATCCTAATGTGTATAAAAAATTGCTTGGATTTCGATCCTCAGGTTGACGTTTTACATCTTAAGATATTTCCCTTGTTTTGATTCCTGAAGGTTGCAAAAGTATAAAATATTCGTTTGCACATGAACTTAGCTCTTCCTTACTTGTTTTGTATTATTATTATTTTTTTTAATTTTTGTAAAAAGTTCGTAGCATTATATTTTACTTTCTCTGGTTGGCGATTACATTCGTTTCGTAGGTCAATCCCTACTATTTAGAAGGTTTGGTCTTGGGGCTTGTTTCTAGTTAGAGGATAAAATATTTTCACCGGAAATCGAAGCCGTTTAAATGAGATTGACAGATCACTTGGAATCATCGGAATCCTCGGTATACGAGCTAGTTGACCAGCTGCTGGGGCGGTGATAATGGTTGCTACAATTAAATCATCTCTCAATTCCTTAATAAGCAGCCTCGTCCCGTTGCGCATGTTTGGAGAGCTTAAATTCCATCAAAGCATTATTGGAATTCCAATTTTTAAAACCAATTCATGTAATGGCAGTCGAGAAAGGTTTAATGAATTTAAAAACTCCTGGACAACTTGTTCATCCCGTTCTGCAGTGAAATACACACTTTGACCGTTTTCTAAGTGTACAGCTATTTGCTGGACTCTAGGATATCGCTCGGATGTACTTATGTACCGGCCTTTCACGTAGTTTTCCACTTCATCATTTGGGTTACTAACACTAAAACTAGCATGGTCGGATCTTTGATACATTTACAAATATATGTGATGGCTTGAACTGAGTGGCAGTACTCCGCATTTATATGAGCGTTAAACGTACCGCACAATTGAGGAGAATAAGGAACATTCCATCTATTAACTATATTGAACCCACTCCCTGAAACATTTAGTGTAGCAAACTGTCCTCTATTTTCTGCATCAGGGCGACGATAAACTGGATAACCGTCCTCTCCGGGATGGGTATCGTTGACGAAGCGTCTAGAGTACTTTTTTGTGCAAATACCGTTTTTCGTGCACCATATTTTTAGTGACAATATCAAACAACATCGGATCGTTTTGTTGTTTGGGCAGTTTCGCAACACTATGACACTATCAATTTTATCTAGTTGGACTTTTCTTTCTAGCCAAAAACCTCGTTTCTGCCATTCCACTTGCCTTATAACATTTCACTTTTCCGAATATTTCGTCTTTTGTCAATAATTTAATGAATTTCTTCATCTTTAAATAAATTCTCTTGAAATGATATCACGACGATTGAAGGGCTGTTGACCAAATCATAGTTCCACTTAATTTCAGACCACTCGGGGTTACACGAAAAGTGACAATAAGTCTGGTCTCCCATAATTTCGGACATAAGTCATCGCATCTTATGTATGTTTTTCATGCAGATAACGTGTCGAACCTGTTATAGTAGGGAAGCCTGGAGTGCTAAATTCGTAGTTACTAGAGCGTCATGGAGACTTACTAGATTGTCAAGATAACGTTAAAAAAAAAGAAAGTCTAGGTGAAGTTTTCCATTTTAGTGGGGGGAAGAGCGGGTGATTATTTTCAAAAATGTCAACAAAACAGTCACATAAAAAGACTCAAACGCGTCAGTCATTTATGGTATATACGCGCATTGTATTTCTGATAGTCGATATATATTAATCTGACAATAAATTCAAGGGGGAAGGCCGTAATGAGAGGTAAAAAAAAAAAAGTTATTCGAGCGTGTAAGATATTCAAAGCGAATGTTAAGGAACCTCTAAACAGTGTGCCATTTAAATTTCTGACAGTTTCGACGTGACCAAACGTCATGACTGATTTTAAAACTTTGTAAAAAAAGGTGACCTTGAGATACTCGAGCGCGTCAGATTTTTATGCAGGGGGATGAACTTGATGTCAAAGTCTTCCCAAAAGATAATCTGACGGTTACATAGAGGGATATCGTTAATCTGACGATTTAAAAGTGGAAGAATTCTGTTTGGTTCTTGTTTTTGTTACAGGATGTAATGAAAACACTGTATACGTATACTAATATGTATAGAAAATTTAATAATTTATTAATATGAAAATAAATATAAATACTAAAAAAAAGCATGTAAATTTTCGTCATTCGAGTCATCGTCGAAGTTGGTTTCCACTTCTTGAACTTCTGGAACTTCCTGACAACCGGCTTCGCTTTCCGATACTCCAAAACAGTTATACAATTATTTCGAGTTTGTGGAGTAAACTTTTTGATTTTTTCAAACGTTTCTTCGCCGCAGAAAACACATTTGACACTAACATCACTCATTTTTACAATGGATGTGAAACTGATCGCTGTAAACGGGGAAAAAATAGACAACACCACAAACAAACAAAAGGTGTCAAGCGTCTGCTAACAACAACCACGCTATAGTGATCAGCTGTGATCAGCAGTGATTCTGACAGAATTACCTTGAAAATAAAATAAAAAATCTATCGCGCTCGAGTATTTCAAGTGACGTATTTTTTTTACAAATTTGTCACCCTGCTATTTCTGTAAGTCACCCTCAAACTGTCAGAATAGTGAAATATACACTCGTCTTCATGTATTTAATCTACCATCTCTTAATCTTACGCCCTCGAGTTTCCCGTAGGATCGATTTTTTTTCTAATCTGACGAACTCCCCCCAACGCAACCCCCCATTTTAAGGGTTCATATTTGGTAGGGGTACATAAAAAGGTGCAATATTTCTCCTCATAAAATTTTCTGACACGCTTTAGTAACTTTGAAAATCCCCTCTTGGGCTCCCCTACTATTATAGAAGGTGGCAAATTACGCGTTGACATTTGCATCTTGATTTAATGCGTCTCTGAGATGAATGTTTTTGTTCATTACAACATATGTGATTCATTCTTTCTGATATCATTTTGGCCATCATATCGACAATATATTGATAAATAAATCTCAGTAAAAATTTAATGGATTGAAACAGTTAGCTCTAACCATCAACCTAAATGCAAAAGTTGTGCCCGATCGGAGGGAATAATTAACTTTAAATTATCTGAAGAGTTACGATCTAAGTTTTGTTTAAAACACGTTATGCATATATGTACATACATATTGTTGCTATTCATTGCGGTTTGCAGTTCGGTAACACTGTGGAACATTTTTGGGATTATTGTCTGGGGGGTGAGAAATTCCAAGTCAGGGTGATGTTACTAGGTCAGTATAGTAAAACCCTCAAAGGGTTTTTCGATCGTATGTATCAGTTTTTTTTTATGACCTTTTAAATTTTTTCCTTATCTTGATGTTTTTTCGCTTAGTTGTAACATTTTGGAAAAAACGTAGTTAGTTTTTTTTGTTTTTTTTTTTGCCAAACTGACCTAGTACCATCACTTTGACTTGGAATTTCTCACCCCCCAGATTAGCTGTTGTACTGTGTAATTAAATAAATTTTTAGCATTAGAGCTATGTTTGACCGTACCGATAGCTGATCTGCATCTGAAATGAAATAAGCTTGCAACAGAAACTTACAGCAGATCCTTTTCGTGGCTATTGAGCATAATCAATCTGTGGGTCGTATTTGAAACACAAGCTATTACAATTTGCTAAAACTTGATTACAGCCCCTCGACAATAGAAATAGAAAAAATATATTCTTTCAATATAAAATAAGAATTCATAAAAATTTTAAATACACAAAGAAATATTCTACCTACTCCTTATTTGAACCCATCTACCTGAAAATATGGAAAATGAGACAACCCACCTACCTAGCTTACCTACTTTCCGGGTCGACCACTTGAATTATAAGTGCTAGTTAGGTTAGGTAAGACGGCTGATCGGAGATCGCACATGGACTAGAAGTAGTCCTTTGTGAAGCCGTTGAAACTCGAACTCCCGTGTTCGAACTTAGAGATCGGCAAACCGTTTAGTATCCAATACAAATTTACAGAGGCGCTTAATTTCAATGCCCGCCAGATCGGTGGGATATCTGAAAGTATGTGCCCCCAAGTGCCTCAGTCTTGATCTCCCAAAAGCAGGGCAGTCAGAAGGAAGTGCTGGCTAGTTTCCACTGCATCTTCTTCCAAGCAGCTTCTGCATGCGGCGTCCGGTAAAATTCCCAGTCTTACAGCGTGTATGCCAATGGGACAGTGGCCCGTCAAGAGCCCCATCATTAATGAGAGGCTAGCCTTGTTGAGGGCAAAGAGATCCCTAGATCTCCTTCGATCTATCTTTGGCCAAAAGGCTTTTGCGACCGCGCAGGTACTAATGCTGGCCCATCGCTGACCGAGCAGCCGCGAGGCCCAGCTATCTAGTAGTAGAACACAAAAGGATGCCGGAGCACCTACCCGTTCCCATTCTACCGATAGTGATTCTAGGGTGCCCTTCCTTGCTAGCTCATCAGCTTTGCAGTTACCCGCGATTCCGCTGTGGTCCGGCACCCATACAAGTCTTATAATGAAAGCTCTCGCCGCAAGACAGTGACGCCAGACACTCTTCGACCAGCCCTGAACACACTGTGAAGTTCAAGGCTAGAATCGCCGCTCTGCTATCCGAGTGAATGGTCACCTCCCTGAAGTTAGACGCTCTACTGAGCAGCATATCTTCTGCTACCTTGATGGCTGCAACCTCAGCCTGGAAAACACTGCAATAGTCGGGAAGTCTGAAGCTGGATTTTATGGAGAGCTCCCGACAGTACACTCCTCCACCAACCTTCCCCCCAAGCTTCGACCTATCGGCCAACGGCTTCTTCCCTGCCAAGCCTCCCTCGTCGGTATATGTGCAGAGAAGGAGCCACCGGAGTTCGATATGGCGACTCCATGATCCAGGTGATCCGGTATGCAGTCGAAGCTTGTGAGGATATCCGAGAGTTCAGATACCCGCTCGATTTAGGAATCCATACTCCCTGAGCCTAATGACCACCTTTGCGGCCATACACCTTCCGGCAATATCCACCGGCGTTATGTTCAGAATTGCATTAAGTACAATGGTTGGGGTGGACTTTAATGCACCACATATGCTGATGAGCGCAGCTCGTTGAACACTCTCAAGTTTCTTTGCAAGTGTGATCTTCTGTAAAGCCCTCCACCACATGAAGACTCCATAGAACATTATGGGCTTGACTATGGTGTCATAGAGCCAGAGTACCACCTTCGGTGAGAGGCCCCATCTCTTGCCAATAGCTCATCTACAGCAGTAAAGGGCAATCGATGCCTTTTTGGCTCTCTCCTCGATATTCGGCTTCCATGAAAGCTTTCTATCCAGGATGAGCCCTAAATACTTCACAGTATCCGCCGGTTGCAAGCGAATACCTTTCAATAGCGGCAACGGCGCCTCAGGGATCTTGTATCTTCTACTAAATAAAACCATTTCTGTTTTATTTGGATTTATGGCGAGTCCACTTTCGACCGCCCATTTTGTTACCACGCCGAGATATCCCTGCGTCAACTCATACACGGTGCTTAGAAACTTTCCTTTCACCATAAGTGCTACATCGTCTGCATAGGCAATAACCTTGCAGCCAAGATCCTCCAGCCTTTTGAGAAGGTCGTTAACGAGTAGAATCCATAGAAGAGGGGAAAGAACCCCTCCTTAAGGGGTTCCCCTGCTTACCCTCCGCCGCGCGCTCGCGCTGCCCCATTCTGTTTCAACCACTCTGTCGCACAGAAGACTGAAAATGAGGTGCTTGAGGTTCGATTCAACCCCAAGACCGTCTAGAGCAGTTACGACTGCCTCTGGCAGGACATTGTTGAAAGCTCCCTCAATATCAAGGAAGGTCCCAACTGCGAAGTCCTTAGCCTCAATTGCTTCCTCAAGCCACGACACGATAGTGTGCAAGGCAGTGTCCACCGACCTTCCTTTACGATACGCATGTTGCGCTCCTGATAGATAGTCCCTCGGAATGCGCCTTCTCAAATACCAGTCCAGCAGTTTTTCCAAAGTTTTTAATAAAAAAGAGGAGAGACTGATGGGCCTGAAATGGGCTAGACAAGAACAATAGAAATGGATTAACCCAAGTTTGTACCGTTACTTTTTTGGTTCCCGCGGGACATCATAAATATAAGGAATATATTAGGTATATAATCAAACGAAAAAAAAAACAGTCGAAGTGTACGGTTGTGACAATTTAAAAAAAAACAACAAATCTCAGTGAAAGAAAGGAAAGATCGTCAGAACACTTAAGCGAATTAGAGAAAATAAAGGAGAAAAGAATGCTCTATATGAGAAGTTATAGAGCCAAGCAGTCGAAGAAAGGCAGAGAGACTCGCTTGAAGCAAGTGCGTCAGCATGCAGCAGAAAGCCGAGCCTCAGAACCAGAGCAAGGCAGAGAGGCTCGTTTGCAGCAAATGCGTAAGCATGCAGCGGAAAGCCGATCCACAGAACCAGAGCAAGCCAGAGAGGCTCATTTGCAGCAAATGCGTCAGAATGCAGCGGAAAGCTGAGCCTCAAAACCAGAGCAAGGCAGAGAAGCTCGTTTGCAGCAAATGCGTCAGCATGCAGCAGCATGATTTCGGAATTATCTCAAGCCGAGCAAAGGCTGATTTCACGTATAATTCCATTTGTCAAAATTATAAAATTAAGCGGTGTATTTTGGGCAATATAGTTTTCGAGGTCAAGCAGTATTGTTTGCTCAGGATGTTTTCGAAGTTACTAAAAAACTTCCGAACATATTGCCAAGAACCACTAATAATGCTGGAATAGCTGTCGTTACTGAAGTTTTGGAAAATATTAATGTGGAGATTAGCTCTGAATGAACTATTAGCTCAAATCAGATGTTTAGGACCTCCAACATACTTTGTAACATTTAGCTCAAATGATCTCAACTGGCTAGACCAACGAAAGGCTTTGTTAATAGCCGATGGTAGGGCTGATGTTGATCCCAGTACTCTCGATATTTATGAGACCCAAAGACTTATCGAGAAGTATCCAGTAATTTTGAGTCGACATTTCATGTTAAGAGTAAATGCTGTAATGAAATTTATAAAAAAAATGATTATGTGTTTGGCGGAAAAGTAAAGGATCATTTTTGGCGCATTGAATTCCAGAATCGGGGCAGTCCTCACCTTCATATGGTGATTTGGATCGAAAATCATCCCGAGTTTGACTCAGAAGAAGGGAAACTGTAGAATCCCTCCAGAAGAAGAAGACCCAGAGTTTCATGAATTAGTTAAAAAATGTCAAATTCATCGACATACACAAACTTGTTCAAAAAATAATACTTCTATAAGATGCAGATTCAACTTTCCACGCCAAGAATGTGACGAGACACGAATTGTGTCACATTCTTCAGATGATTTTCTTCGTAACGGAGGTAGAATTTGTTTACTTAAGCGTCGAAAGGAAGATGCTTGGGTATATAATTACCACCCAGAGTTGCAAAAACTGTGGGCAGGCAACATGGATATTCAGCCATGCGGATCAAACGAAGCGATAGCGTACTATATAGCAAAGCAAGAATGATAGAGTACAAGATTGCGCAGATGAGAGACAAAAAATTTTTCGTTCTGCGCATCTACGGCACACGGCTCATAAATTTCGTGAAATAGCTTGAGTAGATGCCTTATCGTTTGGAAACTGAATTACTTGAAGGTTTCGATAATGCAAAAGAGGCGTTTTTACATCGAGAGAATCGTTTGAAGGAAATGAGCAGGTATATGCGCCAATTTCGAGAGCGTGACCAACAGCTTGAAAATGCATTCAATTAGATACATGCATTTGAAATTTTAGAACACCCAGAGATTATACATCCTGAAGTTATAGAAGAAGATTTACCGGACACAGAAATGAGCAATGATCAATTTCAAAGAGCACAGCACGCTATGAATATTGATCAAAAACAATTGTTTACTGTCATTACAGAGAGTATTAAAAATAAACTTAATGGTGATATTAAACGAAAGAAAGTTTTCGTCACAGGTGGAGCAGGCACCGGAAAAACTTTTCTCTTTAATGTATTGAAAAACCAAGCTAACCGATGTTATGGAAAATAGGTCGTGAAAGTTGGTGCTCTTACTGGAGTTGCAGCACGTTTGGTCGGAGATTCTATACTACACAGCCTGTTAAAACTACCAGTACAAAAAGATGGCATCATCATTAACATGCCACTTCTTAAAGGAAATTATTTAAGAGGGATGCGCCAGTTATGGCAAAACGTAGAGTTTCTGTTCATAGACGAAATTTCTATGGTGCCCTATGAAATGCTTTGCATGATCGACTCTCGTTTGCGCCAACTAAAGAGACAGGATGCTTGTTTTGGAGGTATAAATGAATTACTCTTTGGTGATTTAATGCAGTTACCACCTGTCCGAGGACATTAAGTATTTCAACAGCCAGAACATATGAAACCCGCTACACATTTGTGGCGACAAGTCTGCCTGGTTGAACTCCAACAAAACATTCGTCAACAAGAAGATACGACATTTATAGATGTGCTTAATGCTTTAAGAGTTGGAAAGTTGACGTCGAAGCATCTTGAAGTTCTTCTTGAAAAAGTGTCAACAGATACCACTGAAGAATTCTCGATTGAGAAAGCATTAAGGATTTACCCTACTAACGACCAAGTTGTTATACATAATGAAAAAGTTCTGCAGAGCTTTCAAGATAAAGGGACTGTTATTTATACGATTAAAGCACAAGCCCAACTCATTGACGCTATACGAATTTTAGGAAATAAGGACTTAAATACTGTAATACCGAATGATATCAATTAAACAGGAGGTCTTCCTAATGTATTAAAAATATTCGTTGGAGCAAAAGTGATGTTGCCAATAATACTGAGTTGGGCGTCGACCGTTCATAAGATGCAAGGTTGCACAGTAAATCATGCAGTAATTTATCTGGGCTTTCGACTGTTTGCTGCTGGACAAGCTTATGTAGCACTTAGTCATTGTAGATCTTTGGACGGAATTCGAATTGAAGAACTAGACTGTTCAAAGTTGGCAGGTAAAACCCCATGTAACAGAGAAGCTTTAGAAGAAATAATAATTCGTAAAGTCGTCAATAGAACTTGGTCGCAAATAATATTGTATAACAATTAGTCAATGAAAGGTTACGAGTAGATATTAAATGCTGTCTAATTATCGATTTACTTAACCAATACTACAGCTGTTCAGTAGTCTTCATATTTTAACAAATTTGGGTTTTCACATCAAACTAAAAATTAAAATAATATACCTAGTTTAAAAAAACTAAAAACACAAAGCTTTTCAAGCATATCAAACCAAAAGTGAAAAATATTCTTCTTTATAACTAACAATAATAACTCGAAGAAAAAATTCTGCATTATTGTGAGAAAAGCGTAGGGGTGCTTTGTGACATATTTTTGATATATCGAGCATTCCACGCACTCACAATCGAGCATTCCATCATTAGAAGTACTCAAATATATGGTTTATTTTGAATATATTGCCTCATACTGCTTCAGCTTATACATATACATATGTACATAATCTTATTTTTATCCTTCAAGAAACAGTGTTATGTTACTGAAAAATGTTTATTATCACTAAAGGTTTTCACTATCACTAAATATTTATCACTAAATATCACTAAACACTAAAGGTTTAGTGATAGTGCATTTTGTTTTTCACTATCACTAAAGGTTTAGTGATAGTGCATTTTTTTTTCACTAAATTTTTTATCACTAAATTTTCAGTGATAGTGGATTTTGCTGTTTAAGTACCACTGAAGAAGTAGTGCTAGTGAAACCTTATTGCATTTATTTTTTAGTGCACTATGTCCAACCCTGCTCTTTTGGTGTGCACGCCAGATTCAGCTACAGGGTCCACGATGCCCTTAACGAATTTCCACCCATCTATAGGTAAATTCGGATCGTAGGCTCTAATGAGCTGCATTATCTGGTCTGACTGTCCGGCTGCCGACATTCACACCGATTGAGGAGCATCTAATACCCAGAGAAAAAGTCAGACCTTAGCTAGATATCTCACAACTGCCAAAGAGGCGAACTGTTCCAGCCCGTTCAGCCTAAGTCTGGCTACCGTGGTATCCATTACGTGGGCTTTTTGCCAACTTTGAAACTTGTCAATTAACCGTTAAAATCGAATGCCAAGAATCCATTCTTGATTGACTTCGAATTCGAGTAGAATCGAAATTAAGTTAAAAATCCTTATTTAGCATGTGAATGGTATTACGTTTGGATGCATTTATGTACACAAAAGTGCAATTAAAATATGCACAAAAATTGCTGTGTCCATAAATGCTGAGCGATGCAAATCAAAATATGCATTTTTAAGCGTTTTTTGCAATCGTCCACACAAAAGAGTAATTAAGGATCACTCACAAATGCTTCCAATGGATGCAACGACAGAAAAATGCCAATTCAATCAACCGTATCACCACGACACTTTGTCAGCCATTCAATCAACCACTTATTGGTCCATTCTTACTCAGCCACTCTTTTCATTCATTGCATTATTCTCTGTTGCTATTTTTTTGTTTACGACACACTCCGGTGCATTTCCCTGCTGACCTTATCACTTTAATCAAACATGTGGAATGTGTATGCATATATTTTTGTGATTGTCTGTAAAATAAATGATAAAAATAATTTGTACCCCTTAAAATACTGTACTTCAAACGAGAACAAATGTCCATTCAAAGTACGAGTATAAATGTGTAGGTATGTAGAAAACATAAAAATACAGATATTTACTACTTTACATTTTAAATAATAAATGAAATATTTTTACACAGATGTGTAGCAGGGTTTCATATGTTCTGGCTGTTGAAATACCACTTTATGTCCTCGGACAGATGGTAACTCCATTAGAGTAGAACATTTATACCACCAAAACAATCGTCCGGTCCCTTCAGTCGGCGCAAACGAAAGTCGATCATGCAAAGCATCTCATAAAGTACCATAGAAATGTCGCCTGTAAAAAGAAACTCAACATTTTGCCATAATTGGCGCATGCCTCCCAAATAGTTTCCTTCAAACGATTATCTCGATGTAAAAAGACCTTTTTTGCATTTTTCAATTTCCATGCCACTTCTTAGGGGTAATATTTGAGCGACACTGTAAGAAGAAGATCACAAGTTTAAGCAGCTCACCAAGAAGATGTGCTTAAAAGTTTCACTCCCATCCTCGCTAATTATTTTGGAAAGTTCTGGCTGGGAGCAAGGCAACTAAATTTTCCAGTATACCTCTGTCCAGATTCAGCCACGCCACCAAAATTGCGTTTTCAGCTCCTTCTCTGCTAGGTACTAGGCACCCATTCGCATATACAGCCATTGCAAATACTCCCTAACATATTATATGGCGTTTAAATCAGCAATTCAAGCAATGGTTTAGAGCACGAAGCAAAACACTCCTTTGCTTTCTAGGAAACGTGGATCCTGGCATTGTCCTGTTGAAAGGTAAACTTATTTTCGACGTTATCCTCCAAATACTCAATGAGCACATCAAACAACATCTCAATATATATTTCCAAATCTTTTTTCCTCATAATAAAACATATTTTGAGCTTTCCAACGCACGCCATACAAAGGATCCACCCTTGAAATTGCAGCTCATTTTAGGTAAATGCTTCAGATACATTATCTCATAAGAGCCGGTACAAAAATTGGATAATCTCTCTTTGTGGAAAAGGACAAAATCGAACCAAAACCATACCTAGTTCTCATATGCTAGAATATTTAATTCCAACTGGTTCTTTCACTTTACCGTGTATAAGTGTGGCATAAAGGAAGTTCTTGGAATACTACTTTTCGTAAATAATAGCTGAAGTAATGCCATCTGACGACTAAAAATCAACGAAATTGGACTGAAACTTTAAAGCACACAAATACCAAATGTGTCAACCTAAGTGCATATGGTTCACTTTTTACCAAAAATATCGGTTCATATGGGAGAATACCGTCGAGAAAAACTTTTCATGATAATAATGTGTCCTTTTGTGTCGGTGAAATCAGGCCAATACTTCCTGTAGAACCTACATACCTTATTTGAAAATTTCAAACTTCGGGCTTGCATTATACAATATATGTATGTACATACAAGGTGCTTTCCAAAGTAAACAGGACTTTTTGAATCTAGCGCCCCCCGGTGACGCCATCTATGTGTCGACTGGTGCGTTAGAATCTGCTATCTTTATCGGTTCATCGATTGGAAGTGAAGTTATTGCGTTTTAAGTGTCAGTATGTTTGTGTTATCGGTGCGAAAATGAGCTTCGAACAAAGAGCCAACTTAAATTTTGTTTTAAGATTGGTAAAACTTTTACCGAAACGTTTCAATTGATGAAACAAGGTTATGGCGGTGATTGCCTTTCCCGTAGCAGAGGGCACGAGTGGTTTCAACGCTTTTAAAGTGGTCGTGAGGACATAAATAACGATCAACATGTGGGCCAATCAAAATCCGTGATCACCGGAAATTCCTTCGAAACTGTGCGTGAATTCATCAAAAATCAGTCGAAATCATCATTGAAATTCATGGAAATGGAATTGAACATCTCAAAAACATCGATGTATCGCATTTTGACCGAACATTTGGGCTTACGAAAGGCGTGTGCACGGTTTGTTCCGCACAAAGTGACTGGCGACCAAAAATTGCTCAGAATCCAACATTTGAAGGGCGATTATTTGACCAAAAACACATTTTAACCATTAACCACTCCCCGTATTCACCTGATATGGCACCGCGCAACTTCTTTCTTTTTAAAAAAATACATTTGCCCATGAAAGAAAAGCGTTATGCAGACGTAGAGGCCATTCAAAAGGCTTGCACCGGCATACTGGCGGTCAGACTGGCGAACGAGCTAAAACACTCGTTCGACATGCTTTGGATCAAAAGCTGCTTTGAAGCAGAAGGAGACTATTTTGAATAAAATAAATTGATTTTGTCGAAAAAACAATTTGTTCTGTTTTTTTAAGTCCTGTTTACTTTGGAACCCTTGGATAGGTATATGTGAATATAATCGTATTACTGAAACACAAGGTGTACCTCTGTTGGGTAATTGTATGCCATGAGGTCCAAAATAGATAAAAGTCCCCATATACCTAATTTTTTAACTTCCAGTCGACTTCTTTGTCAGGTATCTTAGAAGTACATATTTATATTGTGTATACCGTTGTGTGATTGTGTGCAAACATGACCTTGAGTATACTTGAGTAATGCCAATCAATCCAGTCTTTGTTTCAGCCCCAAGATACCCGATATATAGATTTCCAATTTCCAGCTGACTTTACACCAGGACAATATGTGTAATCACTGAATGAAACTAAAAGCATATGTTTTCTTAAACAATTAAAATATATGTACATATGTATGTAGTTGAACAAACTTGACTTGCGACTGCATGTGCGTTAACAGATTTACACAACCATAGATGTACAGTACGTATATAAAGAGAAGTTTTGAAAAAAACTGCAATTGTCGCGGCGAATCGTGTTTGACATGCTGCTGATTGTTCGCCGATGATTGGCGATTGTCACTGAATGCCGAAAATTGTTTGATGGATGGAAAACAACACACGCGCTGCTTGTGATGTGCAGCGCATTGCAATTTTGCCATTCAAATGCAAATTCAAATTCAAATGCAAATCAAACGTTTCAAAATTGAAAATTGCACGAGAATGCGTTGTTGACAGTTCGTGTTTTTTTAATTTTTTCTCCACCAAAGGATATTCGAAAAGCTAACGAGTTGCAAAACGTTAAAAAAGCAGTATGTGAAGAAAAAATTTAGAAAGAGGGCGAGGTGGGCGGTCACGCAAATAAAAAATACAGTAATTTGTCACGTGTTTTTTGTGTGTTGGAATTTCGACGAGTATTTGAATGCACCGGAAGTTCTAGGTACGTGGGTGTATTCTGCGTCTTTTTAACTACCATTCGCTGTGCTTATTGTGACATTCAAAATGCAAGTCTGCAATTGTTTTGGATAACTGTGTGTTTTCATAGAAATTGAAAAACGTGTCAGGATACAGTATTTGTCTTTGTTTAATCATCTTGAAGAATACAGAAATTATTGGAAAATTCGAGTGCTTCATATGTATGAATACCGTCTTAAAGACGGTATTGCTGCACAGATGCAGTGCCTCAAAAAAGTGTTCGGAAAATATATTTTTTTAGGAAAATGCACCCAAAAATTTTTTGAACAAAATATGAATTTGACAACAAACATCCCAAAAGTATTCAGAAATTTAGTTTCTAAAAGGCTTTCCAAAATTGCTGTTACTATCCCTGGTGTTCTAAACTAGCAGCAGCAATGATGTTCAATCTGAATAAAACTTTTGTAGAATGCGGTCGTTTTGTCCTTGCTTGCGAAAAATACTTTAAATTGTGTAAAATATGGGAATAATATCACAAGAACTACAAAGAAAAATAATATTGAGCTGAATAAACCCCTTCCGAAAGGAAAATAATAATTATTTTTCATTTTTTCAAATTCTTTTTCAGGTAAGCATTTAGCTACTTTGGCATCAATTTTGTCATATCCTGGGGCTTTCTTGTTAGACAATTTCTCGATTTCAGTACGTATTTCCTAAAAAAGGAATTATGTTGCCAACACTTATACATATGTATATAATTCTATTTTAAGGCTTAACCATTTCCCTACCCAGTGGAAATTTGCTGAAATTGTGATGGTGCCCAAACCAGCTAAATCTGAGTACGAAATCACTTCATATAGACCAATCAGTTTGTTGTCTCTATTCTCCAAAATATTTGAAAAAATATTTTTGCGCAGAGTATTGCCAATAATTAGAACGCAAAGAATATTGTTCAGCTGCGTTTTTAGACATACAACAAGCATTTGATAAAGTTTGGCATCATGATCTCTCAAGTATATCTAATTTATTTTTATTTTTATATTTTTCAAACGAAATATTTTTGTATTTATTGAGACCATATTTCAAAGTATCTAATTAAAGTAATTTTAAAACAAAAGAGAAGTTCATTGTTTTTATAAAAGGAAAACATACACACATACAGTAAATTGCATGTAGAAAAAATAAGTTATCAAATTGTTTAATATCCACAAAGTCCACAATTACGTCTTGCTAGTTGATCCAGTCGTTATATATGAAGTTGGAAAGCTTCAAACACTAATTTTGAGCAAAAATTATTCCAAATGTTATAGACGCAGCTCTTCAAATCAACCAGGTTTTAGGGTTTCCCCTCAGTTATACGCATCTTAAGGATTGCCCAAGCTTTTTCAATTGGTGACAAGTCAGAGCTTTGAGGAGGTCATTTCAACGCACTCACATTTTTATTTTGTAGATCTTCTGTGATGATAATTGCAGTATGAATGGGCGCGTTGTCCTGCTGAAGAAGGATATCCGGCCTAATTAGTCGGTGACCTTCGGGGATGGCGTGCTCCTTTAAAATATTTAAATAAACTACAGCAGTAACTTTTCCTTCCAGGATTATAATATTACCAGGGCCATTCGCAGATAAGCATCCCCAAATCATTAAGCCCTTTTCTACCGACTTAACTGTGGATAGAGTGCACTTGTATAATAGTTCTTGTTCGGGTGAGCACCAAACGTAAACCATCCAGTGGGAATAACGAAGACAAATCATCGATATGTGCTCTTTATAAAATGCTTGTCTTTTTTTTTATTTGCCTCATTTAGGTAAAGTAACTTTCTTGCAACTCGGCTGTGAACATTGGTTTGGTGCAATCTGTTACGAACAGTGTGCACTGAGGGGCCATTCATGCTTCAGAATTTTTGAAACTGATTTGAAGGGATCGGAATTGGAAATATCCAAAATTCGTTTATCAACTCTCCCGTTGTTATTTTTAGGCGCCCTTGCTTCTTCTTCCTGATGACTGGATTTTCTTTGTTGTAGCCGGCAATAACTTTCCGTATTGCGACTTGGCTTTTATTAAAATTTTCAGTAATATAACACTGCGTGTGACCACCTTCATGCAAATGAATTATAGTTGAACATTCCTCTTTTGTTAATTGTTTAAAATTCACCATTTTCAGATTTTTTTTAATTCACCGTAAAAAATCGCCTTAATACTTCAAAAAATTAAATTAAAAAAACACGAAAGCTTTAGTTACCAATTCAATTTCAAAATTTATAAAATAAACAATTCTTGCACTTTTAATGCTTTTTTGTAATTTATTTTCAAGTTTTAATATGAAAAACACTAATTAATGCACTTGATAACTTACTTTTTACATGCGTTGTCTCTGAACATTTCAATAGAAAGCCACGAAAATTTCTTACCAAACACCCGATCGCCACAAAAATGATCAGTCGTCATTCTTTGATAACGGTACTTTCCGAACATATTCAAAAAAAATTATATTCAATTAAGAGAAAAGTATAGAGCATTTAACAAAGCGCTGATTGTTTTGATAACTTATTTTTTCTACCTACTGCAAATGACGTCTGACATAAAATACATAAATGCAGGAGTACCACAGGGAAGCGTTCTTGGCCCTGTACTATACACCATCTTTACATCTGACATTCCAGAAACTGAAAATGTATTAATTGCTCCTTATGCTGATTCCTAAAGTGATAGCGTTAAATACCTGGGCATGCACTTGGACAAACGATTAACTTGGAAATAGCACAACAAGACAAAAATAAACAATTAAAACTTTATTGGCTACTTGGGCATACATAGCAGTTATATCTTGAAAATTAATTACTATTATATAAATCTATACTAAAACCTATATGGACATACGGTGTGCAACTTTGGGGAACTGCTTGTAATTCAAATATTGAAATTCTACAAAGATACCAATCGAAAACTCTAAGATTTATTACAAACGCGCCTTGGTTCATAACAAATAAAGCCATTCATTCGGATCTGAATATACCCTTTGTTAAAGATGAAATTAAAATATTTAGTTCAGCATATTTGCACAGGATAATTTCTCATGACAATCCTTTGGCAGTCATGTTATTAGATGATAGTAATGAAACTATTAGACTTAAAAGACAACATGTTCTAGATCTCCCATTTAGGAATTAAGTAAATGTTTAATTATATACTATATGTTACTACGATATTAAATGTAAAATTAAATTTTTTATGTAAACATTTGTATTTAGAATATATTGTTATATTGTATATTATTTTTTATCTCATGGGAGACCAAAAATATAAGTGAAATTATGGTTTTGTTATCAAATTTGCTTATTATTTACTAAAATAGATTGCAAATAAAATGTATTTAACAAAAAAAATGAAAATTTACCAATAGAAGCGTTTCAACCATCCATACAATTTGCCGAAGACCAGCTATCAGGAAAGCAGCAAAAACATGGATTACGTGGCAGTGATGAAACTGTACATATGTATGTTGCTTAGAGCTGCTAGCTATAATGGGCTAACTTCACACAAAAACGTACGTAAACCATGGCATCGAGTTTTAGTCGAAAGTAATTTTTAGTGGTGAAACGAATTTCAACATATATATTTGGACCTGATTATGGCAACAAAGTTTAGCAAAAATTGAAAAACACAATATGTGCGGTTCTGCAGAAAGGTGAAAAAGTACTGATATGCACGCTGTATGCGTACAAACGATGACGGAAACATACAGTTTATCACTTTATTAAAAGATAATTTAAATGTTAGCACGAATAAATTCGGACTTTCTGGTCGTAACATATTTCAACAAGACAGCGACCCGAAACATACTGCTCACAATACAAAGCTGTGAATATTGTATTTAGGGATGCAAACGATGGATCGATGTTTCTGAAACATCGATGGTTTTGTCAAAAAGTTTGTTGTGTTTTTTTCAAATTTTACTCCACATCTTTGCAGCACTTTTTCTCGGTATTAATGCGAAAACATCTGCTTCGAAACGCTTTAACAAACTGTCGTGTGTTTCATTGCAAAATATGGAGAATTCGTTGGTTGAATGTGCACTTGCAAAATACTGAGAATTCGCTTATGAATTAATGCGAAATAAGTTTTACAAAAAATCGAAAATACATTTTGTGTGACAGTCCATTTCGTGCTATGTGTGTTAGAAGTTGTTTTTGAGCGTTTAATATAAGTTTGGTATCGAATTCATCTGTTGTCAATCACAACTTTATTACTGTTGCGTTAGACGTTTAAATATGTACATAATATTTCAGATTTTCAAAATGCTGCCTTCAAAATTAAAAAGCAAGGTCTGGAGCTTCTTTATAAGAAATTTAGATGCTTCCGCCACATGCAAACTCTGCAACAAGAAATTAAAAACATCAGGTAACACGTCGAATCTTCGCTGTCACGTTGAGAATGTACATAAAAAGGTATTACTCGATCAAGTTGATAATGCAGAATGCTCCTCCAAAACTACGCCGCACTCGGAACCAAAACAGCGAAAAATTTCTGATATAATTAACATATCACCAACCTCTGGGACGACAGCGTCAAGTGAGTTATCCGACAATAGTAATAAGAAGACTGCATGTATTGAATCGTCTCCTAGTACATGTACTCCATCAGTACTGCAAAATAAATCGGATCAGTTGCCAGCGCTAATCCAACCTAATGTGAAACACTTTTTTGAGCAGGTTAAGCGTATTTCTTACCAAGATGACCCTAAATCAAGGAAAATTACTGAAGCAATTGTGAAATATATTATAATGGACAACAAGCCATTATCCACTGTTTTTCTGCAGATGATGAAAACTGTTTCCGTTTTTTAAAGTTCCAAGTAGAGAAACAATAAAATTACGAGTGGATGAAAAATATGAAGCGCTGTCTTCAATTTTCAAAGAGTATGTATATTCGTAAGTGCGACAGTTACTGCCTAACGTATGACATATTTATTTATTTTATTTATTTATTTAATCACCAGGATACAAAGTATATACATAAATAGTATGCACCTATAGAGGTGTTACAGTTAACACCTGTTCATAGGCCTGGAAAACAAGTTACTACAATTTTCTTGTATTATCTTATTCCATACAACATTATTATAATTATGCAACGACTTTGCGTTCTAAATTTTAATCTATAGCGTTACAATACACTTTACAATTTTTCTTTTATCATTTTTTCTTTTAATGTTTAGTGACTTTAATTCCATTGGTAATTTATTATAGTACTTAACTGCTATATATTTTTAGTTCTTATATGCTATGTTCTTATTAATCTTTGGTAATACTAAAGACTTAGCTCTGGTTATACCCTTGTAGTTGTAATATTCTTTTTTACAGAAATCCTAATGATAGAATAAAGATTCTACTATGAATTTATTTTTAATACCTAGTATTTGTGTACTATCATTTTTTTCACAAATAGCACTAATTAATTTAGTTTGAATTCTTACGAGAATGTTCATTACATTTTTATAACTTCCGCCCCAGGCAATGATACCATAATTAACAATACTATCGAATAGGGCGTAGTAAATCTTCTTCAGTGTTTTTTTATTCATTATGTTTCTGAGCTTAGAGAAAATAAAAATAAAGTATCTAGTTTTTTTTATGACCTCTTTGATATGTTCATACCATCTCATGTGACAGTCAAAAATTAGGCCCAAATATTTACAATGCTCAACCCTGCTAATTACCTTATCATATATCCTTATTTCAAAATTATTTGGTATACTATCTTTTATAGACACCAAAAGTTATATAATTGGATTTATCTACATTAAGAGTTAGATAATTATTGCACAGCCAATTCCCAATCTTATCCATTAATTCATTCATTTTGGTTTGAGCTTCATCCCAAGTTTTACAGGAGCATTTTATTATTGTATCATCAGCGTATGCTGCTATATTATTTTCATGTGATAGATTGAAAATATCATTTATGTATAATATAAATAACAGTGGCCCAAGGACCGTGCCTTGTGGTACACCAATTTGTACTTTACATGCTTTACTTTTAACATTCATACATTTAACAACTTGGTATCTGTTTGATAAATAATTATTTATTAAGTCAGCTGCTATGCCTCTGATTCCATATTTGTATAATTTTTCAATTAAGATCTTATGATCTACCGTGTCAAATGCTTTGGCTAAGTCAAGAAAAGCTATTACTGTTTTATTATTCCGATCAAGGTTTGTGTATATAAAATTAGTAATATCTACAACAGCATCTTTGGTGCCTTTGCTTTTCAAAAAGCCATGTTGATTTTTATTTATAATTTTGCAATCAGTTACAAAGTTGTAGAGACGCTCATGTATTATCTTTTCAAGAATTTTAGCTAAGTTAGAGATTAAAGAGATTGGACGATAGTTAGTAGTTTTACATTTGTCACCTGATTTATGAATTGGTAGGATTTCTGCACATTTTAGTGCATCTGGCCATACACCAGTAATTATACAGCAGTTATATATATGTTCTGGTTTGCTAATGAATTTGATTATTAATTTTAAAACTTTTGTATTAATACCATCAACACCTCCAGCTTTGTCTTTTAGACCGTTAATTATTTTCCGTATTTCTATTTCATCGGTTGGATTTAAAAATATTGATTTTACATTGTTCTCTATTCTAATATTAGTTTTGTTTCCTGTGGTTTTCATTTTAGCCGCTAAGCCTACACCAACATTACTAAAGAAATTTACAAATGTATCAGCTATACGGGTTGGATTTGTAATCTTGAAACCATTGTCAATTATTAGATCTATATTATTTGATTTATTTAAATTTCTACCTAGTTTCTAATTAATATATTTCCATAGTTGCTTGCTATTATTTACCTTAGTAATGATTGTGTCTCTTTCAAAATTACACTTTGCAATTTTAATTACCTTATCTAGCTTTTTACAGTACTTTAGATATTTTGTTTTTAGTTCAAAATTATCATAATTCCTTTTCCATTCATTATATAGTTTTTCTTTGGAACGACATGACTTCATAATGCCAGTCGTGATCCAATTTTTACGAGGTTTAAGTTTATGTTTATTGTTATTATGTTTTATATAAGCATTTTGCATGTTGGTTTGAATTTTATCTACTAAGTTATTAATTGCAGTATTAGGATCCTGTATACATAATATGTCACTCCAAGCTACATCATTACACTTCTTTACCAGTAATTTATAATTAAGATATGTTTCGGGTACCTTACTGTTTTTAACATATTGCAATTTTAGAGATAAAAATATTGGAAAATGATCAGTAAGCGTATGTTTATATGTAATTGAGTTAATATTATTAATGTTTGTCTTAACGAACATATTATCTATACAAGTTCCATTATCGTTGTTTGGTCTAGTGGTATCATTGAAATATGGAATGTAATTTAAGTTTAAGAGTTTAGATATGAGTAAGTCCGCGTGATAGTCCATGTCTTTTAAATTTATATTGAAGTCGCCTACTATTATATGATTCTTGACTTTCACATTAGATTCAGCATAATTTTTTAAGTTGTCTATAAATTCATCTTTACTTATATCATGGCATCTATAAACTCCAGTTATTTTTAAATGTGAGTTATTACTAAAATTTATATTAGTAGAGATAAAATTGGAGCGACCATTAATATCTACCGTTATTGTTTGCACCAAAGAATTTAATACATAAATTACAACCCCATCCACTCTATTTACCATACTGTGATTATAGTGTATGCTATAATCCTTTAATGCAAAAAATTGATATGCTATTAAATTCCACGTTTCTGTACATACTATAACATGTGGTTTGGATTGTAAACTGTTAAGAAATACCTCAAGTCTCTCATAATTAGCATTTAAGCTTCTAATATTAACATGTAGTATCAGTACATCCCTATCACTAATTTTTACGTTTAAATCTTCTAAGCTAACCGCAGATTCTTCGATTACACAGTTTGCCTCTTGATCACTGTCTGTATCCATGTATTGTATTATTAATAGTAGATAGTTTAGTATTGCGATGTTGGCGCCCTCTCCGGCACTGGTAGTTTACCAATATGTGTCGGTATCAATGGGCTCAGCGGATAATCAGTACACTTAATAATTTTATTTAATTTA
This sequence comes from Bactrocera tryoni, assembly GCF_016617805.1. Classification (NCBI taxonomy): domain Eukaryota; kingdom Metazoa; phylum Arthropoda; class Insecta; order Diptera; family Tephritidae; genus Bactrocera; species Bactrocera tryoni. The sequence continues at coordinate 55,849,098 of NC_052503.1, forward strand.
AATTTAAGAAGTTCACAGGCGCTGACATCAGTTGCTTCGTGCTCTATACAGCTACTCTTATTATACTGTTTATTGTAATACATACAATTGACGCATCTCTTGACAGTACTGGTACACTTTCTGGTGTCATGATTTCCAGAGCAGATTAGACACACAGTTTCATTATTACATTAGATTTTTTGCGACGGTGATTGGCGCGGCTGCAGTTGTAACACATATTTAAGTCAAAAGCATCAAAAACACGACAGCTTTTACACCCGATGTAGACTACTCTCGATGTCATGACACTAAGATAGATATTAGGAGACACTTCTAATATTATGTTACGCTTGTTTTTACCACTAGTAAAGTCAGCAACGATATTATAATCACCGTCAAAGAATGCACTGTTTCTATTACATAAGTCTTCAACCAGTTCTTCCTTATTCATGTCACTTTCAATATCAAATACTTTTATTTTAGGCGAGTTTAGTTTTTCCTGAACAACTTGATAATTATCGCCAAGTTTTTCAGCAAGCACTGTCTTGGTTCTGGAGACATCTTCTTTATTTTTACACTTTACAATAATATCACCTGCTTTTGTTGATAAAACGTTTTTTATCTGCGCACTGGTATTCGCTATAATATTATTTTTGACGATCTGAGCGTAATTTTTATTTACTGACTTGTTTTTTGTTCTTATAACAATATCAGGGACCTTTGTCATAACTTTTTCTTTAGTGTTTTCTTTTAAAATTTCAGCATAAGATTTACTTTTGTTTACTTCAGCTTTGCGCAATTCTAAAAGTTCAGTTAATAATTGATTTTTAGATTTTAATTCTGAGTTTAAGTCACGCAATAGTTCAATTTCCACTTTGTCGTTGATCAGTTGGGCTTCATCAATATTCCCCACTGATTTATTTAATAGTTCTTGAGGGTTTGATGTATCCAACAAAACACTAGCGCTAAGACATGTTTTAAGCTCCTCTTTTTCACGCAGTTTTACATGTGCGATAATTTTCTTAGCATTTTCATCACGTCTGGCGTGGTCGGTAGAGGTTATGTTTTCAGTGTTATGATCAGAACATACCACTAATCGTTTTCCGACATATATACCCTTTTTACTTTTATACTTGTTAAAATCGCCTTCATGAAAAACACTTTCACAAATAATACAAATTACAATTTTAGGTACTTTTAATATAGAATGACACTTGAAAGTTTCGTCACATTTTTCCGTAGGCTGCACGCTCGCCGCCATTGATCCGCTAGGGTTACCATCCAATGGACGGAGACAATGAAAAATCAGTCGTTCCTTGGGGTAACAATTCATTTTTTGGACAATTTGTTTGTTGAGTGGGACGTTAGGAGTAATCGAACTGCGTGGAACGTTTGCATAAATAAAGTGTCTGCTTGTGTAACTGATAATGATTCAACCATGATGAAATTAAATAGAAGCTTTTTTGGCGAAAAAAAAATAATACCCTTCCAAATTTCATAAAGGATGCAAATAATGACGTTAGTACGTCGAAATCTTCGGATGAGTGTGCAACAGAAAACCCGTTTAATATTTGGAGCCATCATAAACAGTTGGCCCACCAAAATATGAAATGTAAGTTTTCCAATTTATCTGCTATAACAACAACGGAAGTTGAAGTGCAAATGTATCTTGGATTAGCTGTTGCTTCTATCAATCAGAATCCAACAGAAATGTGGGATGATATGAAAAATGTATTTCCTGAATTGTATAAACAAGCTTCCAAATATTTATCCATTGTGGCCACTTCAGTCCCTGGTGAACGACTGTTTTCTAAAGCTGGAGCTACGATCACACAGCAAAGAAATCGCTTGACAGGGATTGCTATTTTTAAATTTTGTTTTAAATAAATAATTCGTTGTTTGTTCAAAAACTATTTATATCTTTTATTTATTGAGAAAAGGTTTTAATGGGTAGCTAAAATATATATCAATTAAAGGCGTAGCTTTTTATGCTCACTAATAAAATACATCCCTAATTGTATTACGCCCTAAAAATTTTAGGAACGCCATTTCTGTACTGCGATCTTAAACCCATTGAGCACTTGTGGGCAGATTTGGAACGTGTGATCCGCAAACGGAACATAACATCCAAAACTGACCTCCAAGAAGCATTTTTCAAAGAATGGGGAGAAATCTGTGCGGCACGAACAAAAAAAATTGTATTTTCAATGCCAAATAGATTAAAATTAGTTATAAAAATTAATTAATGCGCTTCTTCGGGCAGCTTGTCAAGCTCTTCATACTCACGCATTTCGGCCTCTTTCGTTTTCTGTCTGCAAATGCGTCTCGCTTTCCTCTTCAACTCTCGGTATCCATCCCATCCATTCAATCCACCGGGGTGAATGACAATACTCGGCGACAGAGTCTCTCTCCCACCACGAATCACGCACCGAATTTGCGCTCCTTTATATGGCCACTGTAGTAAATGCCACAAGGATCTACTCGCCTCAGTCCTTGTCGCGTCCATCGTATTTCTTTGACGGCGGTGATGTCAACATTCACTCTAACGAGGACAGCAACCAGCAGCGGCACCTTGCCAATTACGAAACTCGACATTCCAGGTATCCTTAATTAGTTTGCCATGGTTAAAAGGGGTGTCTTTCATCCGAGGCTGTTAGAAATTTTTCATGAGGGAGGTTTTTTATGCGACGGATCCCAAACCCAGCGCAAAACCCTGTAGAGGGTATGTTTCACCTTTTCACTGTAGCTCGCATTCAAGCAGATGTTCTTAGGCTACTCAGAGGATACTTGGTCTAGGACCGGAAATCGTGAGCTGTTTGAGCCATATGTAAAATAATCGTTCTGGCTCCTCCCAAGTAAATGGCAATCAGAGAACTTTTCTCACTTGCGTGAACTTCTACATTAACTCCATCATTCTTTTTATAATCTTGCAACTAGTTGCTGCAGAGTATTATAGTTTAGTTCACCTAAGTTGTACGTATCAACTAAAACTAAGCGAGATAGATACAGGGATATATAGTATATATATAATATAAATGATCCGGATGACAAGAAAAGTTGAGATTCAGTTGACTGTTTGTCTGTCCGTCCGTCCGTCCGTCCGTCCGTTCGTCCATGCAAACTGACTCTTGGTATGTCGGTTCCGTATTAATAAAAAATTTCGAGTTCATAAATGGGCGTAATAGGACCACTGCCACACCCACACTAAGCACTAAATTAAGATATAAAGCTGTAACTAGTATACAAAAGATCGCAGTAGCAAGAGGTGATGGGCGTAGCACCGCCCACTTTTTGGTGAAATCCCATATCTCCATTCTCCATTCTTATGTCGCACTGTGAAAATGGACGATATCTACGGTGACCGTCCGTACTGATTTTCGCAGTACTGTACTGATTTTGAAGCACCTGTTCTGCGGTTTTTTTTTGTGAAAATGGCAAAAAATTTTTGTTTTTTTCCGAAGGTACTGTTTTTTGTTCTGAAATTTAGTACCAAGCAGCTTAAAAAGTTTCTACTACTAGACAGCCCTTTAATGATTAAGGTATTATCAATATTAAATTGTCATCCCTGATGTGAACAGCTGATTGCGGGTTTGAATTATTTTGCTTTCTGTAATGTTCTATTGACAAACAACTAGGTAAGTTTTATTGCCAGTAGTGTTAAAAAGTTTGCATTGAGTGAGAAGTTACTTGCTCTTTGTGCAGATAACACTAATTGTAACTTTGGAGGAGCTGCAAGACGCGGGAAAAATAATCTTTTCCATAAATTGGCAGTATCCACTGGCAGCACCCTTGTTGGCGTAAACTGTGCTGCTCACATTGTTAATAATTGCATACAAAGTTCAATAGAGTGTCTTCCGGTGGATATTGAAGTCATTGTCGTTAAAATATATTCTTACTTTTATATGTACGCGGTTAGAGTAGAGCATTTAAAAGAAATTTGTGAAAATGTTGATGTCGAATAAAAAAAATGCTAGGCCTTAGTAAAACAAGATGGCTTACTCTAAAGCCAGCTATCGAACGGATCTTAAAACTTTTCAAACCACTAAACAAATATTTTTTAGAACAGCCTCACTGCCTAAGCCTCTTAAAAACTTTTTTTGAAAACTCGACCTCAGAAATGTGGCTTTTCTTTACTCATTGTCAAGCATCTCTTTTTCATAATTACATTATGCAGATTGAATCGCAGAATATTTGCATGATAGAAGTTGTCTTACTAATGAAGGAACTTATATTAAAAATCACGGAACGAAGAGATGCAATTTTTGTACCTCTCCTGATGAAGAACCTCATGTCAGAGTTTGAAAAAGCAGGAACTGGAAACTTAAGAGAAATTAAACATCACGTTAAGAACTTTTATAATAATTGTGTTGATTATATAAACCAGTGGGATCAAGCATTTAAAGAGGTTGAGGTAATGGAATGGATTCTTCTGCGCACAGTGCCATCTTGGGATGAGGTTGAGAAAAATTTAGTGTATATTATGGAAAAGAGAAGCAACAGTAATATTAATGACAGTGAATTGTTTGATTCACCTGCGTTAAAAGTTATGTAACTCCAGATAAACGTATTCAATGGGAGGAAAATTAAAAGCCAGTTGACCAAAAACGGATTGAAATTTTTCAAAATTTAAAAAAACAATATGTACCTTATCAAAATATATGTAAAATAGTCGAATTTAATTTATGTTTACCGGGCTGAAATGCTCCAACAGAAAGGGTATTTTCCATTTGAAATAATATATGGACAAACGAAAAATCGCAAATGAAAATTGAGACTGTGAAGTCAATTTTAGTTACTAATTGCAATTATGAAATGAACTGCATAGAGTTTAAAAATTTCTTACAAAACGAAGAAAGTTTGATTACAAAAATGTATTCCTCTGGAAAGTACAATTAATTTGCATTCAATGCATATTTATATTTATTTATGTAATACTTAATTTAAAAATAAGTTTTTTAATACATATATATTGTAAGTCAAAGGAGACTGATTTATGTTTTTTATGTTTATTTTTGTTACTTGATTTAAATAAATTTGTTCTTAAAAATTGTTTTGTTTTTTCGATTTGAAATTATGGTCACCGTAACGATATCGGACAACAATCACGCCTACTTTCCATATAGCACAATTTTAAATGCAACTTGATTCGTTCAGTTTCTAATACACAAATCAAGAATCATTTAATATTATATAACGCGATAAAACTTTCCACGAATAATGTATTTAGTGTGTGCCATCATATGACCAACCATTTTTTAAATCCAATAAAAACTGTTCAAACCCCTAGGTACCGAATATTTAGACTTCTTTTTCTCGAAAATATCAGTCAATGTGTTAGATATATAATTGATATTCAGGGATAATTCTTCTCTTATATAAAGATTTTCGAACTTCGGGGTGACTTTGCACCGCATATATCGGCCAATATGTGTATTATCCCAATGAAAATAAGAAAGCGTGTTTTACACGTAACCATGTATGTTTGTGCCAAAACTAGTTAAATTTGAGCAAAAACTTGTCCTAGACCCTATATAACTAATATCAGAGTTTTCCATCATCCGGTTAACTTTACTCTATATGATTGGTTTTACACCTTAAAGTATTTCCCTGGCTTTGATTCTTGCAAAAGTATAAAATGTTCGGTTGCACCCGAACTAAACACTTCTTACGTCCAATAAAATTACCCAGACGAATGAAAATCCGTCAGCAGCGTTTAAGCGAATGCGTGGGCATCAGTCGGACAAAAGCAGTAAACGCATTTCATAGTTATGCCATAGATAAGCCAGAAAATATCACGAGAAAACTAATCGCATACTCTTGCATACTGGAAAGTTAAAGAATCAAAAGGAATTTAAAATTGTGGTATATGAGAAGTAGGCGTGGTATTGTCCGCTTTCACCCGTTTTCGTACTGTGTCATAAGAATAGGAATATCGGATTTTCCCGAAAAGTGGGCGGTGCCACGCCCATCGTAAATTTTTCACACTGGCTCCTATAAAGCTTCCTAATACCACCTCGGAGGTAAAATACAATGTTTCAAGCGCATTTAGTTATTGATTTATTGAGATTTTAGTAGTTTTTGTACGGGGTTCTCATGCGATTTCAAAAGTTCTCACCCTGTCGGTAGAAGTTCTTATAATATCGCTTAGCAAATTTGGTTGCTGTAACTTTCGTAGTTTAGGGATAGGTACTTTAAATTAATTATAAGACGTGGCCACGCCTACTTTTTAAAAAATTTTCGGCCACAGGTGCCCCTTGCTACTACGATTCTCTGTACCAAATTACAGCTTTATATCTTAATTTAGTGCTTAGTTATGGCACTTTATAAGTTTTCGGTTAATGGCGATTTGCGGCAGTGGTCCGATTATGCTCATCTGCGAACTTGTATTTTTGTTTGGTACTACGGAACCCGCATACCCAGTTTCATTAAGATATCTGAATTTTTACTCAAGTTACAGCTTGCACGGACGGATATACAGAAAGGCACCCGGATTTCATTTCGTCTTGTCATCCTGCTCATTTATACATGCATATGTATATATATAACACTATATCTATCTCGCTTAGTTTTAGGTGATATGTACAACCGTTAGGTGAAGATAGATAATAGATTTATACAGCAGGTTGCAAGAGTATGCAAATTACAGATCATGACATATTAAAAATGGCTGAAACGACACTTAGAAATCATATCATTTCTAATGGAAAACCCGGTATATGGATGTACATATAATAAGTAAGTATTAGTACACCTAGCTTCCTATATAATAGTGGTATAGAGATGCATTTCCAAGTACAAATCGGAATTAATTAATATTAGAGGGCTCAGTGAACGCTGAGAAATATAATTTATATATTGGGGGTGGTGTCCAGCTTGATGTCCCTAAACGAAAATGGTCAAAGGATGATTCTGCACCTTAGTATCGCTCTTGCTCGGTAAGTTAGACAATTTTTTAAGTTAATTCGTTAACTTTGACATTTAAGATTAGAAAATTAAAGGAATTTGGATATTATATCTTTGGATTGGCCATTAAATGTTCGGATCTCAATCCAATAGACACGTAAGAATCCTAATAAACGCCAAAATGTGCAAAAATAAACGCATAATAATTGGAATTGAGGCAAACAATAGAAGAATAGTGATTCAAAGCATCGCCGAATATTTGAGCGCTTTATACGAATTTATCACAAAAAAAGTTAAAAGTGAAATAAACGCTAAGCGTGACGCCAGAAATAAAAAGATATTAAACGAACTTATTACTACAACATTTAGTTAATATGTATTTAAAATGACGTTTTACTACAATAAATTATAATACTTTTTAATAGGATATTAATGCCGTACTATAAGTTTGAAAGACATCCACAATTTTTGAAGGGACCGATTTCAACACTGCATGTTTTGATGATTTTGCATGCACAAATATTCGTGAAATGTTGTACTTAAAATTTTTATGTAAAAATTACTAAATAAATAGCGAAAAGAGGTATCCCAAAACACCAAGAATTAATAGAAAAAGAGAAGTGGGCACTGTAAATTGTATACAATATCCTTGACAAATTTTATGAAATATTGTCCGTTTTTTAGAGATAATTTTAACGAAATGTTATCAAAATAGTGTCTGTGTCCGGTCATTGGAACGTTCGCATGTCCGGTTATATTATTTAATTGCTTTTGTATGAAAATAATAATGAAAAAGTTATACTCATGAAATCTGTTCAGTTATGAGAGATGGTCGTCCATGAGAACTGTCCATGATGGGAAACTTCATTATATTTTTAAAAATTCGCAAAATGATATCCATATCAATAAATACGAATGTATTTACATATGTATGAAAACGTATGACGTATCAAAAACGTCAACCAGATGATCGGAATTCATTATATTAGAGATATGAGTTTTAGGCCAAGATTCGGACCAATTCCAACTCAGCGCTAAACCACTTAATTTTTAATAAAACTTGTGTATTTTAATTTTATTAAAATGTTACATGTTGAGCAATCTGAACAGTTTATATACAAATGGAAAGTATATTGGAGGCAGAGAAGGGGACGCACAGTGGTCGGTCTTATATGGAATCAGCTGCCTATATAAAAGTGAAACTTTTGACAAAGCTTTCTAAAATGTCCATCTCCCGTTCCCAACTCCGCCACCCCTGATGATAACAAATTTTATTTAATTATATTAAACAAAAAAAGTTGATAAGCGAAAAAAAGCAATTTTTTGAATATTATTTAACAAAATCAAAAACCGATTTTAATAAAATTGATTTAATTGTGCATGATAGTTTTCTTCGACAGGTGATGAAAGGATCTAAACTCAAAGTTAATCGGTTTAGCAAGTCTTAATTCTTTCGTGAATGATGAAGTCGATACATCTTAACGTCATCATTGCTTGACTCAGCAGATTATTCTGAGAACTCTCCAGTTGAAACTGGTGCATATTGAATAACAACGAAGCGTGAATTAAATTGTTTTGGACTGACAAAGAAAGAAATACCAGGAATATTTTGAAGTTAAGTAAGTATGCTCTGGGCATCAGTGACTAGATCACCTTTGGGGGTTCTACAAGAGTATGCTCCGGTCTTGAAACCTTCGGTAAGCCGCCGCATTTTTTCGTAGAATTTTCGAGCATTACCCCTGTCGGCCAGCTTATCAATCTCTTCGTACTCACGCATTTCGGCCTCTTTCTTCTTCTGTCTGCAAATGCGTCTCGCTTCCCTCTTCAACTCTCGATATCTATCCCATCCCGCACGTGTAGTGGTCGATCGTAACGTTGCGAGGTAGGCAGTCTGTTTTCTCTCCGCTGCGACACGGCACTCCTCGTCGTACCAGCTGTTCTTTGCACTTTCCGAAAACCAATGGTTTCGGTTGAAGCTGTACGTAAGGAGTTTGAAATGCCGTTCCACAGTTCCCTTATACCGAGTTGTTGACGAGTGCTCTCAGAGAGCAGGAGTGCAAGCCGAGTAGAAAATCGTTCGGCTGTCTGTTGTAATTGCAGCTTCTCGACGTCGAACCTTCCTTGTGTTTAGTGGCATGCGTTTTTTGCTGCGCAGAGGCGGCTGCGTATCTTGGCTGCAACAAGATAGTGATCCGAGTCGATGTTAGGACCTCGGAGCGCTCGCACATCTAAAACACTGGAGACGTGTCTTCCGTTTATCACAACATGATCGATCTGGTTGGTTGGTTTTCGATCCGGAGACAGCCAGGTAGCTTGATGAATTTTCTTATGCTGGAAGCCAGTACTACAGATAACCATATTTCGGGCCCCGGCGGAAATGATCAGCGTCAATCCATTTGGGGATGTTTCGTCTTGGAGGCCGAATTTACCGACCGTAGTGCCAAAGATACCTTTTGTCCACCCTGGCGTTAAAGTCGCCAAGCACGATTTTGACATCGTTGCGGGGGCAGCCTTCATAAGCACTCATAAAAGACATCGTTGGTCACTTCGTCCTTCTCTTCCGTCGGGGCGTGGGCGCAAATGAGCGATATGTTGAAAAACCTCGCTTTGATGCGGATTGTGGCTAGACGCTCATTCACCGGAGTGAATGATAGTACTCGGCGACGGAGTCTCTTTCCCACCACGAATCCTACACCAAACTTGCGCTCTTTTATATGGCCACTGTAGTAAATGTCACAAGGACCTACTCGTCTCTGTCCTTGTCCCCTCCATCGCATTTCTTGGACGGCGGTGATGTCAACCTTTGTTTTTACGAGGACATCAACTAGCTGAGCAGCGGCACCTTCCCAATTAAGGGACCGGACATTCCAGGTGCATGCCCTCAATTCGTAGTCCTTATTTCGTTTGCCATGGTCGTCATCAAAACGGTGGTCTCTCATCCGAGGCTGTTGTTGGTTTTTCATTGGAGTGTTTCTTTACGTGGCAGGTCCCAAACCCAGCGCACAGCCCTATCACCTTCTCACTTTAGCTCGCCTTCGAGCGGATGTTTTTAGGCTACCCAGAGGATACTTGGTCAAAGACCGGAAGTAGTGAGCTGCTTGAGCCATGTGTAAAAGAATCGTTTCTGGCCACTCCCAAGTGAATGGCGATCAGAGAACTTTCCTCACTTGCGTGAACTTCTACACATGACTCCATCCTCCTTATTATTATTTTAAAATTTCTGCTTATATTCGCTCTGCCCAGAAAAACTGCCAATAAAGCCACATTTTCCTATTAATAGTAGGTAATGAGAGGACTCATTGCGTTCACTAATTACATTCGTGACGCAGTGTGGTACAATAATTTTTTTATCTCATCTTCCGCATCAAATTCTGTGCCCTTTATTAGCTCAGGATAGCTGTTTTTCCTGTAAAATGTTATCATAGCAGGATAAAAAGTTAATATCAAGTTTTTTGTTAACGAAGCTTCTAATAAGCAGATACTGACACACATTCACACATTTTCTAAACACCACAATTCAAAAATATCTAGGCATTAGAGTTTACACCGATATGATGTGCCTGGATAAAAGTACGTATAAAACGAACATTTGATAAAAGTAAGAAATTGAGGACATAAAGACCAAAGCTCCAGTATATATGACGAAAAAAACACAAAAAACAAGAAAAAACGTTAACTTCCGCTGCACCGAAGCTAATATACCCTTCACAGGCGCATTCCTTTTAGTAACTATGTGTTCAGTTTATATGGAAGCTATATGCTATAGTAATCCGATCTGAACAATTTTTTCGGAGTAATCCATGCCAAATTTTGTGAATATACCATGTCAAATGCAAAAGTTTTCCATACAAGAACTTGATTCCGATCGTTCAGTTTGTATGGCAGTTCCGACAAATGAGACAGACGGACATGGCTAAATCGACTCAGCTCAACATAGTGATCATTTATATAATTATATACTTTATAGATTCTCCGACGCTTCCTTCAGGGTGTTACAATGTACATACATGCAAATACAAAAATTATGAAAAATAACACACAAAAAATCGTATGCCTGCTAGAATAACATGAATAACGAAGTGAGGTGCAAAAGGTTGCAGCTGAAATCAAAAGCATAGTTTAGAAAACATTAACTGATATAAACAAATTTGACTCATTTGAGGGCGAGGCAGGGATCACAACTTTTTGTACACCTGAAATCGATGTATAAAGAAAAACACACCACTCAAAAGGGCACTAATAAAACAATAGTTTGAAAATAATAAAACGACATATTATTATATAAAAACCACTATGCCATATAACATATACCTTTCTTTTAAATATTCCAACAAAAGTGTATTTACCGTTAGATTTATTGGTTTTTTAAGAAACAGCTTTGATACAAACAATGGCAAACTTCAAACTTTTATCTTTTTATTTTTGGCCTATGAAATCGGTCAGTGTAGGACGGGCTGATTGCTTTAATTTTGACATTTTTCAGGTATACTTGAGGACATATTCCGAAGCAGTTTTATATAAAATGAGTATTACCATTGATTGACACATTCGACGTAAAACTTGTTGGTATTTGGTTGGTATCGACTTGATATTATCTAGTTTTGCCAATACCACTTACAAATAGCTTGCCACAAACTAATAAAATGCCCTCATGATTTCATTAAGGTACCTCATTAAAATAAATCTATATGGAGGAAAGTCTGTTGCTCCTTTTCATTGGGGGTGTTTTTTACGTGGTGGGTCCCAAACCCAGCGCACAACCCTATGTGGGGGTTGTTTCACCTTCTAACTTTAGCTCGCCTTCGAACGGATGTTCTTAGGATATCTTCTTAGGAGTATACTTGGTCAAAGACCGGAAGTTGTGAGCTGCTTGAGAAATGTGTAAAAAAGGAGACCCCACAATCTGCACCAACTAAGACTCCTCAACATCGCATATAAGGTTCTATCGAGCGTATTGTGTGCAAGATTAAAGCCCACCGTCAACAAACTGATTGGACCTTATCAGTGTGGCTTTAGACCTGGAAAATCAACAACCGACCAGATATTCACCATGCACCAAATCTGGGAAAAGACCCGTGAAAGGAGAATCGACACACACCACCTCTTCGTCGTTTTCAAAGCTGCTTTCGACAGCACGAAAAGGAGCTGCCTTTATGCCGTGATGTCTGAATTTGGTATCCCCGCAAAACTAATATGGCTGTGTAAACTGACGTTGAGCAACACGAAAAGCTCCGTCAGGATCGGGAAGGACCTCTCCAAGCCGTTCGATACCAAACGAGGTTTCAGACAAGGCGATTCCCTATCGTGTGACTTCTTCAACCTGCTTCTGGAGAAAATAGTTCGAGCTGCAGAACTAAATAGAGAAGGTACCATCTTCTATAAGAGTGTACAGCTGCTGGTGTATGCCGACGATATTGATATCATCGGCCTCAACACCCGCGCCGTTAGTTCTGCTTTCTCCAGGCTGGACAAGGAAGCACAGAAAATGGGTCTGGCAGTGAACGAGGGCAAGACGAAATATCTCCTGTAATCAAACAAACAGTCGTCGCACTCGCGACTTGGCTCTCACGTCACTGTTGACAGTCATAACTTTGAAGTTGTAGATAATTTCGTCCATTTAGGAACCAGCATTAACACCACCAACAATGTCAGCCTGGAAATCTAACGCAGGATTGCTCTTGCCAACAAGTGCTACTTCGGACTGAGTAGGCAATTCAGAATTAGAGTCCTCTCTCGACGAACAAAAACCAAACTCTATAAGTCACTCATAATTCCCGTCCTGCTATATGATGCAGAGGCCTGGACGATGACAACAACTGATGAGTCGACGTTGCGAGTTTTCGAGAGAAAAGTTATGCGAAAGATTTATGGTCCTTTGCGCGTTGGCCACGGCGAATATCGCATTCGATGGAACGATGAGCTGTACGAGATATACGACGACATTGACATAGTTCAGCGAATAAAAAGACAGCGGTTACGCTGGCTAGGTCATGTTGTCCGGATGGACGAAAACACTCCAGCTCTGAAAGTATTCGACGCAGTACCCGCCGGAGGAAGCAGAGGAAGAGGAAGACCTCAACTCCGTTGGAAGGACGAAGTGAAGAAGGACCTGGCTTCGCTTGGAATATCCAATTGACGCCACCTTGCGAAAAGAAGGCTGGCGCGCAGTTGTTAACTCGGCTATAACCGCGTAAGCGGAAGAAGAAAGAGGAAGATATTACTTTCTTTTAATAAACAATTTGTTATGACGTCCTTTTAAATATTAGCTGTTTAAGCCTATATTTCTGCAGCTGAGCAGTTTTATGGTAGAGCTTAATGCTTAATAAGATATCTCGCCTTCAGGACTCAGCAAATTCCGCACTTATTCAAATCTGTTCCTCTATACGGTTGGGCGGGAGGAGGATAATCGTTAGGTTAATAATAATAAATGTATATAGTATAATTATTGTGATAATTTTTTGGTAATAGTATGTTATTTTTTTTATTATTTCGACATTTTTTAATATAAAGTTTTACCATATTCACTGCCTTTGAGCTTTCGGTTGCACCCGAACTTAGCCCTTCTTAACTTGTTAAAATTAATTTAGTGATAAAAATTATTGTTAGCTCCGCCTCGAAATGCATAGTTTGGATATAACCGAACATTTTATACTCTTACAACCTTCGAAGGTCAAAGCCGGGATTTCCAATGCGCACATTCCGTCGAACATAGTAAGGTTATTAACTTTTTGTTTCGTAATTATTCTTATATCTGGGAGTATTACCATGTTTTCTTCCTTAAATCTTATCAGAAATTAGGATGGATTCTCCATGGTTCCGAAATTTCTCTCCCTCGCAAGAATGAGCACTCGTTGAGTACATCTTGAAGTGCGTCAATTATTAATGCACTCAACATAAATGAATTAATGTACTAATTAGCATATCAGTTTGCAGTCAAACTCAAAGTCGATTATCCTGAGTGTTGCAATGAGCTTGTCGAATGTGGTGCAAGAGATATCAAATGCAAATCACGTGACCGACCGTTCCACTTGAAGTGCGCCAAAATGACGCATTCATATTTCACGTGAAAACATTTCAATACCTAGATGGATGATGATGAAGGAGGAAATGGTGATAAAAATTGTATGTCAATTGTAAATCCAAAGTAAAGTCACTGCTTTATTACTTTCACAGCTTGGACATTGCTTATTTTGCTTTTTGAAATCTTTTAAATAACGGCAAATTTCGATTTCGAAATTACTTCGATTTTCCTGATTTTCATTATGATTTCCCCGGTGGTTCAACCAAGCCATATTTTAAATCAGTAAATAGAAATATACAAATTTACCGAACAATCGAAACAAATATCTGTCCAAATAAAGAGTTGCGTGTTCTATTCAGTTTTTATAAGTTATATATTGCAATCCTTGACATCTTCGTTACTAAATAAAAGATTAAAAACAAAACCTGCTTGCCAACCCAGCATACTCCCTCAGAATTTCAGAAGATTTGGCGTTGTTCTTATTTCACTAGTAGCCAAGAAGAAAAAGGACGAGTCTCTAATAATAATTTCAACTGTCATTAAAATAAATCTTACAACACAAATTATCAAACCAGCAAGTAGAATTAACAAAAGTAATGAATTTGCAATTAATTCTGAAATGAGTGGCGGTGCTGCAACACACGTTTCAAGAATAATAATAATAAAAATTTTAGACATTAAGGTACATTAACAAAAATAATTTACACAAATATTTTATTTGTATGTAGATATTTTTCATAAATAAAATTTTGATACAATAAGTAATATTTAGTTCAAAAATCAATTTGTATGGCACCTATGGCTATACTGAACGGTTCTTCGGAGATTTCACCGTTGCCGTAGATAATAACCCATTTAGAATTTGATGATAGTATATCGTCAAATGAAAAAGCGTTTCATGCAAGCACTTCATTCTGATTGTTCAGTTTGTATGCAGCTATATACAATAATAATAGATATTGGTAAAAAAGGAATATCTCAAAAGCTGACGAACTAGTTCTATATATACAGACAATCGATTTAGCTCGTCACGCTGGTCATTTATATAAGTATATGTACATATATACCTTTTAGGGTCTTTCCTTTTCCTTTTGGGTGTTAAAAACACCTGTTGAATATACCCTGTTCAGGGTTAACAAAAATTTTAAAATTAAGCATAAAAATACTTAAAGTTATAAATATAATATAAAACAAACAAAAACATAAAAAAATATAAACACGGCAACACACCTTACACATTACCAGATTTAAGCCTTTTCATGCATTTGGTCATTTTAGTTGTAAAGTCGTCACGATTGCCTAGTTTTTTCCTTGAGTTTTCTCATTCGAATACATCCTTATCATAATTTATTAACAGGTTTACTGAACGCTGAAATCAAGAACGGCATTCAAATGTACCATATGGGAAGTTGAGTTTTGGTTTATAATAACCCTGCTGTGTGTGTGTGAAATCGTTGACATACATCTTTATGAACCATAAACATGCCGAATTTATTGAACAAGATTCGGAGATCGGAGAGAATACTAATCGTCATAAACAATTCGACCTAATTTGTCGATACTCATATATATATACATATGTATATATATATACATATGTATTAACCTCAGAATGGAATATTTTGAAATGCAATTAACCTTAATGTTGACGGTAATAAAAAAGTGTGTATCTTTAGTCGAAACATATATGTATGTATAAGATTGAAAAGTTTTCAACCTATGTAGACACGTATTTTCTAAAGCATAAGATTTACAAATACTTATTTCCCTATTTAAATATCACGACATCGCTAATCGCTAATGTAACATCTTAATTTACAAACTTTTGCTAAATATGAAAGCGGAAACTGAGAAAATGCGCCTAAAAGAAGATAAGTAAGTCTCTATGCACTAAACACGGGGAATAAGAAGGAGCCACCGCAAAACTTAACAACTAACTTTCTTTTTGCACTATCTATGAGGGAAATTCAAAAACTTTATGGACAGATTCATTGCATACAAATGAAAACACAGCATGTGCAACAACAATATTTAACTGACTATCCTTCGCCGAAATATTGGTGTTACGCTGTTACCGTTAATTTCAGAGCGCGCCCAAAAGTACGCAATATAAAAATTGAGCAGCAGCGAAATGAAAACGACCAAAAGGCTTCAAAGTTTCCAACGTTCGAGACGGAAATCGCTCATCTGATGATGAAGTGGTATAAACTGAAACGTTTCCGCTGAGCAATAAATCGTTTGTGAGCTTGGAAATTTTCGCTCTTCAGGCAGTATATGTACATATGTATGTAGTTGCAACGTCTCATTTTGTATTTCTTCAGATAGTGCACAGTGATGTCATCTCATAAATATTTAATGTTGGAGCAGGTGCTCAAATTGATATAAATCTGTATATGATGTTTATATGACATTCATTTATTTCACTCTCAAATCTGTGTATAGAGCTAATTCTCTTTATTATAAGTTATAGGTGCCTCCTTTTAATAATCAGAACTACGATCAATTGAACAGTAAACTGCGCGTCAAATTAAATGTAAAAGTAACATAGTGACTTATATTACTTATGAATTTGGTTTTTGGTATTTACAGATATTTACATACCAAATCCGTTCCAAAAATCGGGCAAGAATTGTTTGAAGCTCGACCGCTAAATCCAAATACGAATGCATTAATGAGGGTTCACATTTTTTAACTATTTTCGAAAATTAACAAATTTTGATGTTGGTAGTAAACTCAATTCAAAAGGCAATACAATATTCCGATTTTTGAGAATAACTACGAAAAGCGGAGAAATCACTTTTTCACTTTCGACTTATGTTTTATACAATATAGTGTCCCACAGTGCAACGTAAAAACTTTGCTGTCTTAACTCTCTTTTCTTGAAACTTAATACAAATATTTCTTATTATTATGATTTTCATAATGATCGTAATCAGAAAAGTTTTTCTCATTGAAAATATTACCATATCCATGGTAAGGGAACGCGGTGCACTTCATAGTATAGCTTTTGTACTATATTACAGTGTGCATCATAATTAGATAATGAACGAACAATTAGCTAGCGAATTTCGCGCCAAAAAATGAGCATATTTTGACTTTTCAACTTTTGTGAGTGTACTCGAAAAGTTTATACTCTGTCTCAACTGGATCTTCTGTAGTTTTGTAGTAAAAGGCGAAGGTTAAACTGAATTCCAACATTTCAGTATTTAAAGTGGAATATAATAGGAAATATTAATTTGAATGAGGAAATATTTAATTAGTTTTGCACTTAATAATCTGGGCATCAGTACAAAGTAATTATCATGTAATTCGCATGAAATGGTACGAGGACAACACTTATGCTGTTAGTAGAAACAAAAGCTGAAGAAAAGTTTCGTGGAGCTTAAACTGACGAATGGAGCCGCACTTTTATTGAACGTTTTTCGTAACCAAAGCTCTAATCAAAAAAAAAGTGCACACTAAAGATATTAGACAATTGCGACTACACCAGTTCAAATATACAGTAGTTTTGGTCTCCTAACAGTTGTTTGTGAAGCCTGAAACCAATTGAGATAGTTATAGAGTATATAAATTATATTATTATTATAGATATAAATGAAAAGCGAGATGTAATGATAGTAAAAACTTCCTAACACGTAGGATTTTGTGTGATGTAGTCAGGGAAGTAGGGGTCAGCACCTGAGGGGTATTTGATGTGTCCTGATTACGAATTTGAACTCAAATTCGTAATCAGGACACATCAAATACCCCTCAGACATCTTAGCCCATTAGTCGCAAATTTTCCTTCAGATTTGTTGGACAGTGTAATTGTTCAAGCCACCAGATACCGAATATATGGTTCTCAGTGCCTCTTGCTTTACTTTTTACGGAAAATATCGGTCAATAGGACTCTTATGTTCCCCTTAAAAAGGTTAGCCTAGTAGGCCCAACTAGCTGAGATGAAGGTCGTAAGAACCAAATGGAAAAAAAAATATCAAAAGCAACAACAAGTGACTGCAACGTGCCAATTGCAGGTAACAGTGGCTCAGTAGCTAGGCGGAAGTTCAGATTTCTGGACGCTCTTTCGCCAGATGAACTCCAACTCTTCGAAGAGCATACGCGGGGCGATGACGATGTGATCTTCTATAGTTGCTCTCAAAAGAAGGCGTCCACTGCGTTTATTGCACGTGTCCTGAAACCCATAACAACAACTCCTTCAAGCAGGATCAACTGCACGAAGGCGGTCGACACCAGGAGAGACGAATCAGGTAATGGGTAGAAAATTAAGGAGAGACGAGGTGTCGAAAGTACTGGACCTCCAGATGCAACCGGACAAAGATAACGCTTCAAGAACCTCCGAGTTCTAAGAGGCTAAAGGGAGGACAACGTTTCGCTCCATATCCCCACGAAGGTGACGAGTCAACGCAAATACTAGGATGCCTTATGGATGGCGGTACTGCCCCACAAGTACCTGGCGAAGATTTTGGGGTCAGAGGAGCTTACTGCGCTACAGGACAGCATCATGGAGGAGATATACAGGGGGTGCGAATACACCGGCTCATTCCATGGTGCCTACTTCAGATCAGGTCCGCTCCTAGTTGACTGCAAGGTTGAAAATACTGACACCTTGCGAGCTCCTAAGCTGGAATGATGGAAAGGCGCAGTCCTATGCGTGAAGAGGGATGAAGAGATACCTTTCCACGAGCGTAGGTAGACCATACGAGTTCGCACTTGGTTTAATTAAAAAATAAAACGAGGGCATCAGTTTCTCGGCTGGCAGGGTAGTTGAGAGTAGCGTTGAGGACGCTGGTTGGAGACTCAACATCACAATTGAAGATGGATCTTACAAATTCATCCGCCAGCAGGAACTTCGGCTGAACTATAGATTCAGCACCCATCCACGATTCACTGATTGACTAGCTACTGCCAAAAAAACCAGTCCCCAATCACATTGAGATGCGATGCTAAGGGGCATCATACGGAATGGGGCAACACAGACTACAACGCGAGCGTTGAGTCTCTGCTTGAATTTATAATAAGAAGCAATTTAAACATCGAGAATGTGAGCTGTGAACCCACCTTCGTAACCAATACACGTATGAAGGCCCTGGCATAACCTTATGCAATGAACACATGACCGATCTGATCTCGCAGTATCCCTTAATGCCAGATCACAAGATCACACGATTTTCACTGAAGGTGAAGGTCAGGGATTGACCGCCGATTCGTATCCCCAGAAATACGAATTGGAATGTCTTTAAGGTAGCACTAGGGCTAAATATGAGTAGAGTGAGACCGGTAGTTAGAGATGCCACCGCAGCTGGATTGGAGAGCAGGCGGGCTGTGTCAATACAGTTCATAATGTACGCTTATCGCTGCGCCTGTCCACTAAAGTTGACCAGCAGGATACAAACTTGTTCATGGTGGTCTAGTAAACTTTCGGTGCTTAGGCAATCGTTTCGCCGGCTTTTCAACAAAGCCAAAACGCTCGAGCAAATGGAAGGAATACAAGCAGCTCCTAACAACTTATAATAAGAAAATTAAGTCCGCGAAGGTTAACAGTTTTAGAAAATTCTCTCGCAACGTCTCCTCGGCCCCAGAAACAACCAGACTGCATAAGTTTTTGCCAAGAAGCATTAGAATAATCGATCGGATTGGACAGCTGCAAGGAAGTTGTTCACCGCAGAGTCAATCAAGAGGGCACTGGCCTCCTTCTCGATTCTATCAATATCTATATACATATCTATAAATCAGCAGGGGCGGACGGCATCTGGCTAACACATTTGAGACATAGTGTACAGGATCTCTTGCAACATTTTATGAGCCTTGCGATGTCGTATATCCCAGATCCGTATACAATAAGAAAGGCAATATACTGCCCATTTGTTAGTCTTACTTCCTTCTTGCTAAATAACACTGCTCTTTGCCAACTTACGGATAAACTCCAGAATTCGCTGGAAAATGGCGAAATTGCGATGCGCCTTTTTTGATATCTAAGGTGCTTTTGAGAAAAGGAACGTGGCGACTGCAGTATATAGATGGATAGAGGCTGTACTGCATACTAGGATTGCTGAAACCACTACGGGGGAGAGAAAGATTCGTGTTGGTGGTGAAGTTATATTCCCTCTATTATGAAGTCTAGTGGTAGACAAGCTCCCAAAGAATGGGATGCGGTGTCAGGGGTGCGCCGATGACATTGTCATAATGGCACGAGGTAAATTTGAGAATACTATCTGTGACATATTCCAAATAGGCTTAAGTCTAGCTAAGGGATGGTTCAATACGGTTGGATAAACATCAACGCGTTAAAAACAACCGCCGTCCCTCCCACGTAACGAAGATCTCTTCCGGGCTTGAGGTCCCTCACACTTGTTGGCAGTGTGTTGAAGGTGTCTAAAGATGTCAAATTCCTAGGTCTCACAATAGACTCTACCTCACCGTGGAATAGGCAATTGGAATTACCATTGTCCAGAGCCACCAAAGCACTCATAGTCCAGTCATTTAAGCTTAAATTAGATAAAAATCTCGGAATTCGATATACCCATTTATATGTCTGTAAATACTTGTAGGTATACACTACCATATGTAGGTTTTGAGACAACTTTAGGGTGTCAATATGCAAGTATTTACAGACACATAAATGGGTATATCGAATTCAGAGGTGAACTTACTACATATAATG
This sequence comes from Bactrocera tryoni, assembly GCF_016617805.1. NCBI lineage: Eukaryota > Metazoa > Arthropoda > Insecta > Diptera > Tephritidae > Bactrocera > Bactrocera tryoni. The sequence continues at coordinate 55,869,662 of NC_052503.1, forward strand.
ACTGGACTATCATTAATCATGCGACTTTTTCTCCCGCAACTAATCGCAGTGCAACACCACACATAACCCACAGTACAGAACCTCATAACACCACGCAATGCAACACACCATATCACCCAACAAACGCAACCATAACACGTCATACAGCTAACCAACCACACTAGACACCCACACTTCAACCATTTGTTTTTTGTTTCACCACCCAACCGATCAAAAAGGATCATTAAGGACGATATGGACATCTTTTTTCAATCTCTACATTCGCGTAAGCTATTTTCGACGCGTGTGTAAGCTAAGAAGGGTTAAAACAAAGTGAAATATTGCTAAACCTCAAAGTAAATTACGAATTGTAAATTGAAAAATAAAAGAAAACCAAAAGATTAAAAAAAATGTAAATCTTTAATTTTTGTCCTCAACCTCAAAGTGAAAAGAAAATTAGCGAAACAAACCGATGGCCCTTCGAGCCTCTTTGAAAAGCACCAAAGGGAAACAATTCAACATATGTACATACATAAGTAATACAACGAATAATCCAGGTGGAGGGAATTTTTTCAATAGTCTTGTCAAACATGTCAAGCTGTTATGTTACATGTTTTTCAGTATTGTTTGGCATTTCATCGTGGAAAGGCTTACAGGTCAACATAATCGGCCTATTGAGCGTTCGCAGAAAGTCGGATTGACATATGGAACGACTTGGCGCATTTTACGTTGAACTCTTAAATTGAGAGCATACCAAATACAACGTGTGCAAGAAAAACGCCACTCGACTTTCCCAAGCGCTATCGCTTCGCTTTATGGGCTCCTGAAAATTCCAAGAAGATCCGTCGTTTTCGAGCCAAATTTTGTTCAGTGATGAGGCCCATTTTTGGATCAATGGGTATGTAAATAAGCATTTAACTGTAGCATTTGAGGCGAAGAGCAACCGGTGGGGCCGGTGGATTCATCGGTCCATATTTTTTAAAAAATTATGCCGGTGAGAGCATTATCGTCAATGGCGACAGTTATCGCATCATGATAACCGACCATTTTATGCCTGAAATTGAAGCAGGTGATCTCGGTAAATTTTACTTTACGGCGCCATTCCCACACATCTCATCAATCAATAGATTTATTGAGAAAACGCTTCGGTGTGCAGATAATTTCACGTTTTGGGCCAGTCGATTGACCACCAAGATCGTGTGATATTACAACGTTAGACTTATTCCTTGATTTGCCTTGGAACAAAACATCATTCATGTCATTCGCCTGTTACCAGTCGAAATACACGAACGAGTCATCGAAAATTAAATTCAACAGATGGACCATCTGAGACGTAGCCGCGACCAAAATTTGAAAGAGATAATCTTTAAAAAATAAAATCCAAAGAATTTTCTTTCGAATGATAATAAGCATTCCCATTGCATTTCTGTTTTTTCTTTAAAAAGCTCCCTACTCTTAAAAATTCGAATTGACCACCCCATAAATTTTTAACCGACATATTCGGTATAAGGTAATGTTAGAAAAGCGAAAATCAATATACATACATATGTTGTATGTTGGGTTAGTATCGACCCGATTTTATCTATTAACTATTATCATGCCACACACTAACCGAAATAATGTTCCCTGGATTTCATTAAGGCACCACACATATAATCTGTAAAGTAAAGTCATCCGGAAGTTCGAAAATCTTAATATTCAAACTATTTTTAACATACAGACATACCATTGTCAGAGAAGTACTATCCCTGAATTTGAATCATACATACATATGTATATCTATATAAATATTCGGTACCTAGGGGATTTAACAGTTTTTGTTGGATTTAATTAATTTTTGATCGTAAGGTGGCACACACTAAAGGCATTATTCGTCCAAAGCATAATCCCGTTATATCAATTGCTTCTTGATTTGTGTACTGGAAACTGAACGAACTAAAATTGTGCTATATGGGAAGTAGGCGTGGTTATTGTCCGATTTCGCTCATTTTCACAACGTGACATAGGAAAGAATGCCATGTATTAAATTCTGTCGAAATCGGTTGATCGGGTCCCGAGAAAAGGAATTTCATCAAAAAGGGGGCGGTGCCACGCCCATCTTCCAATTTTCACGCCAGCTCCCATAAAACTCTCTTATACCATCTCAATGGTAAAATTTAATGTCTCTGGCATACTATTTAGTTATAGATTTATAGCGCTTTTAGTAGTTTTTAAAAGTAGCGTTATATGGGGAGTGTGTCGGGTTATCCTCCGATCTCATTCACACACTGTCGGTAAAAGTTCTTAGAATATTTGCAGTCAGCATATTTGGTTGTTTTAGCTTAAGTGGTTTAGCAGATACACAAGTATACATACATAAAACTTATTAGAGGGCGGGGTCGAGCACTTTTTCAAAATTAATTGCCAACAGGTGCTTTTTGATACTGCGACCCTCTGTGTCAAATTAGAGTTTTATATCTTAGTTTAGTGCTTATTTATGGCACTTTCAGTGATGACGCCATACCAAGATATCTAAATTTTTACTCAAGATACAGCTTGCGCTGACGGACAGACAGACACTCACCAGGATTTCAACTAGTCTCTTCATCCTGATCATTTTTCCATATGTGTATAACCCTATATCTTCCTCGATCAGTTTTAGATGGTACGTACAACCGTTAGGTAAACAAAACTTTAATACTCTGTAGCAACCGGTACCTGCCTTTGTGTTTATTGTGTGTCTCCAAACACAACACAACAATCATCAAAAAAAATTCAAAGTGGAGTTTCTTAGTTTCTATTTTTCCGGCGATACCAGACTTCGTATCACAGTTTATAAAACTGTCCTTGGTTATGCCACAAACAAAAGAAAACTTTTTGCCATTTTATGTGCATTAAAAGCTTTTCGCAACTGTCTTTACCGCGAGTCAAACAGAGACATTTACACCGATCACCACCTTTACCTTTTGCTGTGTCACTCAGAAATCCCAATATAAAAATGAAAAGATGATATGCTATAATTGAAAAATTCGCACCAAAAATAATTTACAAGCCTAGAAATAGGAAAAAGTAAGTAAGAAAGTAGCAGATGCCTTATCAAGGCAACTATTAAAAAATTTAACTGAAGATTCGTTAGATTTAGAGGCGATACATTCTGCGTAAAGTTGTGATAATCTTTTAATACCAGAAACTGTGAATACCGTGAACCAATTTAACCAACAAATCTTACTTTAACAATATAAATTCTCTATTCATGAACATGGACAAGGGCCGACATTGATTGCACAAATGACGAATACATTCTACTACGAAATAAATAAGCCTTATATACGAGACTCTTGGAGACATATCAGAAAAAATTTAACTTATTACATCACATTATTCCACGAAGAAAAATTATACTTTCAACAAGAGAATCTAACATACATACATATGTATTCATACTCCCACGCAAAGTACTTAGAAATGGAGTTAGAACTAAATCTAATCATTTTTATCACAGTTAAAAAGAAGTAAGTAAAACGAGGTTTTAACCAAATACCTGCAATTTGAAACGAATTGCAGGAATCCAAGATCACAACGATTTCACATTTATGTATATCAATTAAAAATAAAACGACTTAATAGAAAACAAAAACAGACAGTTTACGGAAAACTCTGAAATATTATAATATTAAGGAAACACGACGGCTGACAAATTCAGTAAATAACATTGCAGGAGTTTCCTTCAAAATTTTTCGAAAATATAGATTCATTCTTATATTTAATGAACTACAAAATATTTTACAAACCATAACTTTGGCAAGCCAATATCCTTAACTTTCATATTCTCTACACTGACGAGACAAAAGTACAATAATAAATACTTAACACTAAGCCTACCGACAATTCTTATATACTTACCTATTCCTACCGCGCGCGATCAATGTAGATAATTGTTGATTTAGTGCTAATTGTATATAAAATAAAAAATTTCATGAAGTTTCGTCCAAATTTATTTTTATACAATTTCTAAAATTTATTATAAAAAAATTAAACATTTTTTTTGGAAATATGAAAAGGCCTCACAAATTTAATTAAACAAAAAGCTTTGTTTGAAAATATGCAGAGCTACGTACGAATTCCTTTTGAAGAAATTATTGAATCGACAACGATTCATTTTAGAGAGGGGGGAGTTAACCCGAGCCGTGATACAACCGCCTAACGGCAAATTATAAATCTATAAACAATTAACTGCATCTGCAGACCACACATGCGCTCCATTCGCGGCTGAATAAGATATACCGTGCGATTCTATACTGTGATACAGTCTCAAGTCTCTAAATTTGAGATTTTAAGATAGAGACAATTTTTGTGACTTGAGACGATTTTGCTATTCTGTAAGTGACAGTCGCAAAATCTATTACATTTCATTATTCAGAGATGTTTTTACACCTGAATGATAATAAATATGTCGATAACAAATGTTAAATTTTCTATAACATAGTCAAAAAACATAATTACCAATAAAAATAAAAATATGTATATGTTGACTTTGTTTCATAATATTTACAAAATTGATTTATTTTTAACCTTTTCGTGTTTGAGTTGCTTACAAAATATAAAAAACGACAATCGATTAATATGTATGGTGATCTCTATTCAGTATATTCAAAATGACAAACAAGAGTTCTTTCTAGTTTTGTGACCTGCTAAGTATCAGGTCTCAAATATGAGTCAATATTTTGAGACTAACGCCAGAGACTGTTTAGTGAATAGTAACTAATCACAAATTGAGACTTTACCTCAAATTGTCTCAAAAAGTGACTAGAGACTGCTTATAGAATTCCGCTGATAATGTTTATCGGTATAAGTCACTCTACTCTACAACTTACCACTCTCTTTAAGTCCGGACTCTTTGTAAGCCCTCACAAAAATCAACACCCTCACTAATGCGAGGTTTTTATTACTTGTGAGGTTTTCCGTATGCGTGATTTCAAAAGCTCAAATGCTCACAATTACCTCACAAATTTGTGATGTGTGAAAGCAAACCTCACAAAATAAAATCGGTTGTTGTTGTTTTGATAAATATAATATTTTTTTACAATTATTTTATTGAAAAGAGAACTATTCTTCCTATGGCATTATCTTTATATATAAAAATTACATGTCACGTTGTTTGTCCGCGATGAACTCCTACACTACTGAACCGATTTGAGCAAAATTTAGCACACCAGTTTAGAAGATAGGCTAGTAAAAACAATTCATAAATAAATAATACAGTGAAAGCTCTATTAAATGGACGCTCCATAAAGATGACATCTCCATTAACAATGCACATTGGCCGGTCCCACAATTTGTTGGTGTTTATTAAGTACAATCAAAGTGTGCGGGGATATCTTATTAACTGGACAGAAAAGCTGGTAACCAGACATTTAGAAATTTATTCGTAAATAAAATTTGTACTATATTATTAGTTTATTATATGTATGTACATATGTATAAAATGTATACCACCGCAACGCGTGGCCGGATCCACTAGTCTATTATAA